>NC_056749.1:263465897-263538397 GCF_019279795.1 Protopterus annectens
CCATGTGAGCCCTCCATGCATATAGTCTGAAGCATCTGTTGTCAGGGTTTGGGCGGCGAGGGGTTGAGTGAAAGGCAGTCCCTTTTAGTGGTTGCACGCTTCTGCCCACCAAAGGAACTCTACTCCTAGGCAAGGAATGATAGGAATGACTGTTTCAAGGTCCTGAGAATGTTGGCACGAAAAAAGTACCATTGAAGTTTCCTCGTGTGCAGTCTTGCATATGGAATTAGCAGAATACGAGGCCATGAACCCTAGGGCTTGCAGTATTTTCCTTGCAGATAGCTGGGTTTTGGTGGCCATTTGTTTTTAAGTAGTTGGTCAGACAGACCTGTTTTCTGGAGTGAGAAACGCCATCTGGGAAGTTGTGTCCAAGCTTGATCCCAGGAATACTATCTTTTGACTGGTCACCAGTTGCGATTTCTTTTCGTTGATGGTGTAACCAAATGAAGTGAGAAGGCTTTTTACAAATGCCAGGTGCTGAAGTAGCAATTCCTGACTGTCCACCTGAATCAGGCGATCGTACAAGTATGGGAAAATGTGGATATTTATCTGCCTGCAGTATGCAATGGCTGGACCCAGGCACTTTGAGAACACTCTGGGTGCAGTAGTGAAGTCAAAGGGAAGTGCAAAGAACTGATAGTGCAGAGAGCCTGCCCTGAAGCGTAGATATTTCCTGCACGACTCCCTTATGGGGATGGGCAGATAGTGTGACTAACCAGGCATCCTTGGCTAGCATAGGGAGAAGCTGTTGCAGGGTACGCATCTTGAATTTTGGGACCACCAGAAAGGTGTTGAGAATTGACAGATCCAGGATTGGGCGCAAAGAGCACTCTTTTCTGGGCACCAGGAAAAGTCTGGAGTAGAAACCCTGCCCCCTTTGTTCTACTGGAACACGTCGAATAGCTCTGATAGTGAGCAGGAAAGTACTTGCTTTTGAGCCTCTGCCCACTAGTTTGGAGGAAGGTCTGGAAACCAGTTTCGGGTTGGCAGTGAATGGAAGTAGAATCTATACCCCTGGGATACAATGTTTAGGACCCATTGGTCCTGAGCAACGGATATCCAGTTTTTTGCATGAAGGGCAAGTTTTCCTCATAGGGGCACAAGTAATTGGGCAGGGCTGGGAAGGATAATTGAAAAGTTATTGTAAGCTTTTTCCATAAGGGGGCGGCTTACCACTCCGTTTTTGAGGTGGGAGCACTCCATTGTTTAGATCTCTGCATACCCTGAGACTGTAGTCTTGGTGGCCTGTTTCCCCTGGCTTTGGAATGAAGGCCTGGAAGCTGCTGGAAAGGACCAGTTTTTATTAGGCCAATGCCTACTGAATCAAGATGACTGCACTTTTTAAGAATTCTTTAACAATTTGCATAGATTTAGCTTTTTCTTCCATTTTTTTAAGAACCTCTTCTGCTTTGGTGCCAAACGGTCCTTATTTAAAGGTGCGTCTAGTAATTTTGTTTTGACATTATCTGGCAATGATGGTTCCTTCATCCAAACCTGCCTTCTCAGTACAGACCCAGTGACTGCAGCCCTGCAAGATGCTTCTAGGGCATCAAAGCCACACTGCGAAGTACGGCTTACTAACTTGGTTTGCAGAATGCATCAACTATTGTAAATCTTTATTTCTGCACAATCCGGAAAGAGCCTCATTGTTTGTTTAAATTAGTTCCATAACATGTTGCTAGTACTTCAACATGCAAAGCTGGCAATTCAATAACCTGATGGCAAGAGTTGCAGAGGTATATACCTTCTTACCCAATTTGTCTAAAGCTCTGGAATCCCTGTTTGAAGGAGTAGGGTTTTTGGCTGTAGTAGCCTAAATACCTTTAGGTCCCTGGGAAATGGTCTCTGGATCCGCAGTAGGATTCTTGAAGATTAATGTGCATGAATCAGGTACTCTGTAGTACCAGTCAAGTTTTCTAGGGGCCGGGGGTTAAGTGTCTGGAGTAAGACTGTATTCCATATAGGCAACTACAACATCCAGGACGGGGGGGGGTATAGCTAGAGGCCTGTGCTGAGGCAACTAACATTTCTGAGTCTCTTTTTGGACTGAGGATAGTCCTGGCATCCCCAGTGGAAATGCTCTCAAAGTAGGCAAGATTTCACCAAAAGAAAATCCTCTGGAGGGGAAGCAGAGGGAATGGATTCCTCAGCATCTGAATCCTCACAGGTTGATAAGGGCATGTCCTGATAATCAGAAGGGTCAGAGACCGGACTCCTGGTCTGTGGAATTAGATTAAAACTCAATTGTTGGTCTCTTAGCAGGGGAAGCCTGGCTTCCTCCAATTAGGGTAATAAGGTCTTCAGCCATTGTAAGAAATTGTTTTTGTGGCATGGGAACTTGAGCATGCGCTTTGTTCGGTTTTCTAGGCATACTGCATACTCTGGGCCTAAGAAACTTGGCAGTTTTAGCAAAAAACGAAGTTGTTGGTTTAATCTGAACACTGGTAGGTCGGAATACACCCCCAGAAGACTGTCTGCACAGTACTCCAGACCCATCCAAGGTAGAGACATCAGCAGGTTCCATAGTCTAAGAAGCATCTCGCAGCATACCAGACTCCAAATGGGTCTTAGCAGAGGCCTGCAAATCTGTAGAAGCAGGTATCAGGTACTGAGTTACCAGCAGACTGGTGACTAGCTTAATGGAAGCTTCGTCAGGAGTTTTGGACCTATGCGGTCTCTATCTTTACTTTTTTTTTTTCGGAAGATCGGTAGTCTGATGGCTTATCAAAGCCATTGTGGAATACAAATAACAAAAGCGAAAGAATTTAGTGACAGATAGCCAGACGACTAATGGTTTGGGCGTTAAATAAGGCACAAAACAGATGGCAAGGGACATCGTGGCCTGGGCTTAAACAGGCGACAGTAAGAATGAAAATCTGAGGTATTTGCTTTCCACAATTAAGACAATTGTTAAGTTTTTCATACATCAGTTAGAGCAAGAAAAAAAGGATAGCCAACTGGGTACTTGACTTTAGAAGGCTTCAGGTTTGAAACTTGAAAAACGAAAATTTCAGGTAGTGGCCGACCAGCACTTGTGAACTGCTTCTGCTACGGGCTCCTCGGCAACAAAGACTGATGGAATAGCATCGGCTGCCTGTTTTATACCCCTGACGACCTGACATCATGGAAGAAGCAACAGCATTCGACGCAGAAATCATAAGACTCTGGCATTTGGGCCGACTGAGGGCTACCTGAAGGCAAATCACCCAAGTGTGATAACTGCAACAGTGAAACACTAACATCAGCTCTTGTGCTCCACTTTCCTCACTTGTCTAAAGGAAAATAGTTTTTTATTTAGGCATATCCAAGGGTCAGCTCCCAGTGTTCTCTCCCGTTTATCTAATGAACCTGGGCATCTTGGGCCAATGTAGCAATTGCCTCATGTACACAGACAACCTTCTCTTCCTACCACCAAACACTACAACCTGTGAGATGCTCTGATCTAGCCAAACTGGAGGTACAGCTCTCCCCAGCCAAAAGTGAACTTGACAGTCAAGAGAAGGTGGTAGGCAGTTGTACCACACCACATTGTCCCACTAAACCTACACCACCAAAATCCACACACAAACACAAAAACATTCATGGAGGCGCTCAATCTGCTCAAGCAAGAAAGTCCTCCAAAGCATAAACAAAATCAACCTTCACCCCCAACACAGCCCAAATGAGACAGCCCACAGACTCAGTGTGCCACAACCGCAGCCCATAAGGCAAAACGTACCCAACACACTAGATGTCCCACTCACCAGGCTAAACAAGGAGTAAGTTACTGTCAGGTGCCAGGATCCGCCACAAAGCATGCACTTGGGTCACTCTACAACAAGTACAAATGACTGTCATTTTCCATGTTGGTGTGAACGACCTGAGATGCATCTCCCTGGACTACATGGGGAGACATGGCACAGTTTCCGATCTTGTAGCCCAGGCAGGTATGACCCTAGCCCTGAGTAGCATCCTGCCATCGTCCAGAATGATACCATAGTAAAAGGACAAAATGATAGACTTCAGCAATTGGCTAAGCTTCTGGTGTCATTCTAAGGGGATCCAGTATCTGTCTGCCTGGGACAACATGGTCAACAGACCACGATGCTTTGCCAGAGAAGGCCTGCACCTGTCACCCCTGGGATTCTGGATACTGGCTAAGGCTCTTGCCACACTTAGTGCCATTTTTAGGCAAGGTTCAAATGACAAATTCACCACCATAACAGGAACAGGCAAGCAAAAACTGAGGGTAATGCTGCTCAATACTAAAGTCTAAATCTCAAAATGCACTCCCCCTCGAGGCACTCAAAATGGAGAACATCGATATATGCCCAGTGACAGACACCTGGCTCAAGGCTCCAGAATGCACCTCTGCATTACCAGGCTATAACTCATACCACACTTTTCGGCCATCTAACCTGGACTGAAACACCGAAGGCGGAGGTGTGTCCGTATTCATTAAGGATATCCACACTTCCAGGCTAGTTGCTCAGCATAATGCATCCAAGATTAACCAAGTGCAACTAACTCTGGGCAAAACTGCAATCCAATTGTAGCTTGCTACAGATCCCCCACCATGCCTCAGGATTCCCACATCTCTTTTGTTGATGTACTGGAAAATATTCGGGGTCAAACAAACACCCTAATAATGTGCAATTTCAACTACTTCGCCATTAACTGGGAAAACTACTCATGTACCAACTCCTTCGGTCAACACTTTCTGGAATTCATAAATTCTAATGCCCCGGATCAACTTATCCACACCCTCACCAGGGGCAACAATATCCTATTCACTACTCATTACCAACATGAATGACCTGTGTTCCATATCTGAAGTAAACTCCTCGTTGGTCAGATCTGACCATAAGCTAATCACCCTAGATATCCACATCCCACCCATCCCCATTAAAGAAACCATGATAAAATTTCTCCAAAGCCAACTTTATCCTTAAGACAGAAGTGGTGTACTTCATGACACCCATGCAGATGGACAATACAGTTACGACTGCTGAACCCTTCAGAGATGCACTATAAGCGCTTACAAGAGTGCTTATCCCAAACAGAACCAAGACGCTATCCTCAAAAGAAAGGAAACCAATCTGGTGGTCCCCTGCCATAAACAAACTCTATAATAGAAGGAAGAAACTGTTGCAAAAAAGTAAAATCCCATGAATGGAGGAGCTCCCTGGTCAGCCTCAGTAATAAGCTAAGATCCCTTATAAGAGCCTCCAAACCTAGCTACAAAAATCGCCACTGATTCTAAGGACAACCACAAAGCATTCATAGCTATGTCAGGAATCTCGATGCAAACACCCAGCTCTGCTCCGAGTTACAGCACAACTGCACAAAAATTACAGAACCAACAGATACTGCCAGCATCCTGGTAGATAGGCTCAGTGCTAAATTTAGCCCCCTCTCACCTCCTAAAGGGCCAATACCTATACAGGAAGAATGCAGAGTCCCTGTAATCACAACTACACTGGTGAAAGCTACACTCAAGCCATAAACACAGCATCCATGGGACCGGACAACATTCCAGGCTGCGTTTTACATTAACTTAAGAACAAACTGGTCCCCACCTAGGCACCATGTTCAATCGTAGCCTTACATCAGGCTTTGTGCCCACTGAATGGCACACAGCAACAGCTATCCCACTCCACAAAGGGGGAGCCACCACTGATCCCGGGAATTACCACACCGTTAGCCTGACGAACCTGGTCTGTAAGGCCATGGAACTCAAAAGACATTGGTAATCTCCAACACTCTGGACCCCAACCCAGCTCGGGTTTGTGAAAGGCCGTACATGCCTCCTGAACCTTATCAACAACTTTGAGGCAGTCACCAAAGCTGTAGACAAGGGTAAGGTGATTCACATAGCCTACCTTGACCTCACCAAGGCTTTCAACAGCATCCCCCATTCTAGAATTATAGATAAACTCACTAAACTAGGTATAAATCCTTACGTTACAAGATGGGTTGCCAACTGGCTCAATAACAGAACCCACACTGTAAAAGTTGCAGACTCCAAATCTGACTTCAAACCAGTGACAAGTTGAGTACCACAGGGTTCAGTCCTGGGTCCTCTCCTGTTTGGTATCTACTTCTCTGAAGTACAGGATAACACAGAAGACTTTGGCTAACGAAGTTCGCAGATGACTGCAAACTAGGAGCCATAGTCGAGTCCCCAAATGATGTGGGCATCCTATAGAAGGGCCTCACTGAGACAAATGCCTGGTGTCAGAGCCATGGCCTCAAACAATGCCAAAAAGTACATAGTCATCCCCTTTGGTAAAAACTCTGAACCCATGAACTACCCTATAGGCGGCAGTCTACTTAACGCCTAGTGTGTGATAAGAGACCTTGGGACCCAGGTGGACAGTAGTCTCTTGATAATCACATTGCCACAGTAGTCAGGAAATCCTTCTACGTGGCACCATCACAAAAGGGTTCTCATCCAGGAAAAAAAAAAAAAAAAAAAGTTCCCCTCTACTCGACACTCATTAGATCCATTATAGAACAACGCCCCTTTTGGAATGTACCTCACAAGACATCTGCAGCAGCTGGAAAGGCCACAAGTACCTCACAAAGACTATTACTGGCCTCAAACAGATGCCCTACACTGACAGTCTCAAAAAACTCCAGCTTTACGCCGTAGCTTATCGCCTACTCAGAGGTGATCTCTGCCTAACATATAAAGCCATGTCAAACCCAGAGCTGTTGGACATGCTGCACCTAAAGAAATAACAATTCCTCCAAGCTACACGCTCTAGGGACCTAAACCTGGTCACCACAATAAACAGGACATGCTGGAGAGAAAGATACCTATCCCAGAGACTTCCCACAGTCTGGAACAAGTTACTCATCTATGTCAAGTAAAGTTCCTCATTAGCACTCAAGAAAAATCTTGATGAGTGGATGGGAAATGGGAAATACACCCCAGGGATCAATTCTGTGGTTCTGCTCGACAGGGGCACAGGAAAATAACTTTCTTGGGTGGCCTAAGCTAGGGAACCTTGTTGGCTAGGCTTTTATGGGTGCATTTGATGGAACAGTAGCACCTTTAGCAGTACTACCCTGGTTGGTAAGGGCACATCTCCTACCAAAACATACTGATAAACATGGACTTAATCTTATTCAGTGAGACTGAGAAAAAGGGGTTTAGCCATTATGTAAATAACTGAAACATTTGTCACACACAATTTTAGGTCTTTAAAAAATTTTTTGCATTTACATTGTCTGTGCTATCCACGGTCATCTTTTCTTGTTCAAATGTCGAACCATACTGTTAAAAATCAGAATCCGCAAACTTTGCAATGAAAAGACTGAAAGGACCAGAAGCTTTGCCTCTGGCTTTAATGAGTACACAGGGGAATTGAGAATGGTACTTGTAAACTAAGCCCACATGAAATTCTTATGAGCCACCCCATGGAGAATGCCATCTTCTCTACCAGTCAGAAACTGAACTTGCACTTGATTAAAGTTTAAACTGTTCAAAATTATTTGCTTTGTTGCAGAAGAGAGTAGGAAAAAACTCCCTTGTCCAACTGCTGAGCCTTGTCATGATCTACAACCAGGTGTTTGGGTCTACGTGAAAGTATTCCAGTGCAAATCTTCTTTGCAACCACAGTGGAAGTGACCATCTTGCCCCAACTCATACTGCAGTAAAGTGTGCTAGAATACCAAATTGGCCCATGCTTCACATTGCAAGAAAACCTGTTTGACATCTCCAAACTCTACAAAAACATAAATGGAGCTACACACACACACACACACAGGACATTCGCCTTGTTCTGTTACTTTCTACTGACATGACAGAAAATGATAAGTTATGTACCTACCATAACGTTCCATGTTAGTTGTCTTCTCTCGCCTTCTTTCTTGCTTGATGGGTTCGGAGCAGACTCGGCACTTTGCTAAGCTCGAGAGTCACTTTTACCAGCTCGAGGCAGCCCCATATTCCATGATGCAAGGCGGTAAGTACCCAGATCTCGTTTGGTACCTATAGGCAGTAACACCTAGCACAAAAAACTTCCCAGAAGGAAAGAAAGGCAAAAAGCCTAAAGGATGGGCTATAAGGTAGACCAGAACTAGCTGGTCTTAAGAAGCATTCTTCCATATAGGGAGAAAAAGGTCTGTCCAGGCCAGGGGGCAGGAGGGAGGGTCGCAAGAAAGAAGGCGAGAGAAGACAACATGGAACGTTATGGTAGGTACATAACTTCTCAATGTTAAGTTGTCAATCTCGCCTTCATTCTTGCTTGATGGGACCGCGTCCCTAGCACCTCTATCCTGGGTGGCTCAATGGAACAGACTCTTGAGAACTGTAGAGCCAAAACTGGCTCTATCCCTGGAGGCCAAATCCAATTTGTAATGAGAAACAAAGGTATGAGGAGTGGCCCAAGTGGCTGCTGCACAAATAGTGTCTAATGGAAGTCTAGCCTGAAAAGCTGTGGAAGTGGCTAAGCTTCTGGTTGAATGCGCTTTAGGTTTTGAGCACAGCTGTTTTCCCCTGAGCCGATAGATTTCGGAGATGGTGGAAGAAAGCCATCTAGATAAGGTCACTTTGGAGACAGGAAGGCCTTTCTTGTTTTCAGCATAAGAAAGAAAGAGCTGATCGGATTTCCTGAATTGTTTTGTTCTGTCCAAATAATATCCGAGTTGGCGGTGAACATCAAGATAATGTAATTTTGTTCGATCTGTTTGAGTAATTAGGGAAAAATACAGGAGGTCAATAGATTGATTCAAATTATTTTCGAGGCCACCTTAGGCAAAAAGGTTGGATTAGTTCTCAAGGATACCCTGTCTTTGTGGAAGACCAAATAAGGGGGACGAACAGAGAGAGCATGAAGTTCTGACATCCTCCTTGCCGAGGTAATAGCAACAAGGAAGAGTGTTTTCCATGAAAGAAATTTCAGGGAACATGAAACAGCTGGCTCGAAGGGAGGAAGAATTAAGGATGTCAGCACTAGATTTAGGTCCCATTGAGGAGGAGGACTCCTGACTGGAGGTTTCAGGAGAAAAATTCCTTTTAGAAAGGCTCTACAAAGCCTGTGGGACATAATGTTGTGATCTGCAAACCCGACATGAAAGTTCCAGATAGCAGCCAACTGAACTTTGACCGTGGAAGATGAAGAGCCCGAGTGAAAGATTTCCGCTAAGAAATCCAAAACTGCTTTAACAGGGGCAGTAAAGGGATCTATATTTTTAGCTTTTGCCCAACAAGAGAAGCGTTTCCACTTGCTGGTATAAATCCTTCTAGTAGAGGATTTAAGGGAAGCCACTATGATATCCCTAACAGGATTAGAGATAATAGGAAGCCTGGCTAAGGAAGGAAGTGGAGCAACCAAGCTGTGAGGATGAGAGAAGGAATAGACCGATGCAGCTGACCCGATTGGTGAATCAGAAGGTCTGGCACTGGGTCCAGATGCCACGGCTGCACCAATAGGTGACGATGGAGGAACGGAAACCAAATTTGTCGAGGCCAATAGGGAGCAATGAGAATCATTTTGGCTCTCAAAACGGTGGCTTTCTGGAGTACTTGTGGAATCAACGGAAAGGGAGGAAAGGCATAAAGAAGTCCCTGGGACCAATCCTGGGTTAGAGCGTCTCTGGGGGGATGGCCTGGCAGTGGGAAGAGAGAAAAGAAGTCTGGGCATTTGCTGTTTTGGGGAGTAGCAAAAAGATCACAACATGGGCGGCCCCATTCTAGAAAAATCTCCTCCACTATAGATTGTTTGAGACACCACTCGTGAGGCATGAGAATAGCTCTGCTCAATCTGTCCGCTAGAATGTTGGTTTTCCCAGGGATATGCGTTGCTACCAGAAACCGATGAGAGGAGATCGCCCATTGCCAAAGTCTGAGAGCTTCTCGACACAAGGGGTAGGACTTGGTTCTGCCCTGTTTGTTGATATAACATACTACAGACATGTTGTCTGTGTGAACTGCAATTGTTCCCAAGGGAAGAAAGCCGTTGAGGGCTTGCAACGTTAAAAGCATTGCTTTCATCTTTAGGACATTTATGTGCAGGTGGTATTCGAACGGTTGCCACGTCCCATGAACCACCCTGCCCTGATAATGACCCCCCACCCGATCAGGGAGGCGTCCGTAGTGACTGTGGCTACCGGGGCCGGGGATACAAAGGGTCTGCCTTGATGAATCTGGGGAGAAGAAATCCACCATGATAGATGATTCTTGCAAATTTGTGTCACCAGGATTTGGCGACGCATGGGAAGTTGTTTGTAAGACCACTGGGTGAACAACATCCATTGAAGAAGACTCATGTAGAAGCGGGCCAGGGGAAGAAGGGTAATGGCCGCAGCCAGGAGGCCCAACACCTTCAGAACCATTCTGGCTTGCACCTTTTTGCAGGCAAGGATGATCCTCACGTGACTTTGGATATCTGAGATTCTTTGGTCTGTGAGGGTTGCTGACATCCGAACAGTGTTAGTTTGCGCCTATGAAAGTAATAAGACTGGCAGGGCAATAAGGAGGATTTTTCGTAGTTGATCGAAATTCCTAATTGAGTGCAGAGATTTAGGGTGTAATCCCTGGCTTGAAGAAGTTGATGCCTGGTGGTGGCTGAAAGGAGCCAGTCGTCGAGATACGGAAACACCTGGAATTCTTGACGTCTCGGGTGAGCTGTGACCACTGCCATACATTTGGTGAACACTCTGCGGGCTGTAGTGAGACCAAAGGGCAGGGCTCTGAATTGAAAATGACTGGACCCCAGCCGAAAGCGGAGAAACCTTCTGGAGCATCTGTGAATTTTTATGTGATAGTACACGTCCTGAAGGTCTATTGAGCACATCCAGTTGTCCTTTTCTAGGAAGGGCAAAATTGAAGTGTGACCATTCGAAATCTTGTCTCAGACTTGAGTCTGCTGAGATCCAATATTGGTCTGCAGTCTCCCGTCTTTTTGGGGACCAAAAAGAATCTTGAGTAGATTCCGGGCTCTGAATGGTCTGTTGTAACTGGCTGAATGGCCCTTTTTTGTAGAAGCTTTGATACTTCTAACTTTGCAATTTCCCTTAGACCGGGTGGCACATCTGGAAGGGAATTTTTGTGAGTGAAAGGACTTTCCTCGAAAGGAATCTTGTAACCCTCGGATATGATAGACTGTACCCATCTGTCTTGAGAGAGGGAACGCCAGGCTTCTGGGTACAGCGATAGTCTTCCCCCGACTGCCTCCAAGGATGGACAGTCGGGCAAAATCTCAGGGATGCTGGAAGGGATTGTCAGAGAGGCTCTCTGCTTCCCTGGTTTTGTGGACCCCCTCTGCCTCTAGAGCGGCGTCTGTTATTACCCCCTCTGCCTCTAGGGGTAAACTGACCATGTGCGTCTGGCGTGGCTTCCTGGGATTTACGGAACCACATTTTTCCGCCCTTCTGACCTTTGGGGTAAGGTCTAGAGGGGGTAGAAAAATGGACCCCTACGGCAGAAAGAGTCTTGCAGTCCTGCTCACACCTGGTCAATGTATCCTTCACTTGAGGGCCAAACAATGCTGACCCATCAAAGGGAGAATTAGTGAAGGACGCCTTAAAGGGATCTGCAAAATTACAGAGCCACATCCAGGATTGACGTCTAAGAGCCACTCCTGTACCCGCGGCTCTACTCGCTCCATCTGCTGCATACGAGATCAGTCGCATGGAGGAGTTCGCTATAGAATTAAGGATTCCTAGCTGAGAAGCAATCTTTCCTTGAGCCCCTGCAGCCGTAGGATCCTGCACTACTTCACGCAGTTCCTTAAGGATGTCCCTTTGGAGTTTGGTGAAGTGACATAAATAGTTCAGCGAACGCATGGCAAAGGTCGCTGAGGAGACCATCCGCTTACCATACCTATCCATGGTCGAGGATGGACTGGTACGGAAGGATCTGCAAGTTCCTTCTTAGTGGCGGCCGCCACCACCATGGCATCAACAGGGACACCTTTTGTAAGGAATTGCTTTTCAGAAGGGGCTGTAATAAATTTAGACGGCCTCCTAGGAACTGGCTCTACAGAATCAGGAGCAGCCCAAGCCTTTCGAGCAATAACCTCCATAAGGGGGTCGAAAAGTGGAGATACCCAGAAGGTGGAGGGTCGAGATCCAAACGCCTCTAGGTATACCTGCTCATCCTCGGAGGGATTTATGGAGGGCCAGTTTCCCCTCTGTTTTAGGAGTTCTAGGATGTCTGAAAAGGAGACATCCTCAGAGGGGGATCTTGGGGATCCCTCCGACTCATCTAAGTCGGTATCTGAAGTGGTAGACTCAGGGGAGTCCAGGTGTTTCCTCTTACAAGTCCTCTTGCGCGGAGGATCTCCTGACTGGTCAGGAGAATCCTCGGAAGAGGGGGTTCTTCCCAGTGGGGAAACCTGAGGCGGTGGATCTCTAGGTCCGGGAGCAAGAGAGATGGAAGAGATATCGACTGGCACTGTAGAGGGAGGAGCTAAGGGAATAGACTGCTGACTGAGCCCAGTGGCCAGCACACTCTTCATCACCTCGAAGCCTGCTTAACACATCTGCTAAGGAGTTCTGTGCTCCCGGCAGAAACCTTGCCTGAAGACTTAGTTGTAAACTGAGAGCAGTCTCCCACAAAATCATTGCTTGCCTGCATAGAGGATAAGAATGTGTTCCCCCTTGCTTGTTGATGTACCACATGACAGTTGTGTTGTCTGTTAGAATCAACACCTGCCCTGGAAGAAGTAAATCCTTGAAAGCTATTAATGCAAACTGGACTGCTAACATCTCCTTCAAGTTGATATGTAGATGCTGTAGTCTGACAGGCCACTTGTCTTGTATCCACTTTCCATTTAGATGAGCTCCCCAAGCTTTGTCTGAGGCATCTGTTAAAATTTGACTCGCCTCTGGCCGGGTCACAGAGAGTCCCTTGTTTAGGTGACATTCCTGAGCCCACCACAAAAATTCCTTTTGAATGCAAGGTATTATTTGAATGACAGTGTCCAGATGTTGGCAGTGCTGTGTCCATACATTTTGAGATACCATTGCAACTTCCTCATATGCAGTTTGGCATTGGGAAGCACCAGAATACAAGATGCCATGAACCCTAAGGCTTGAAGGACTGTCCTTGCAGTCAGCCCGGACTGAAGAGATAGATGATGGAAGTAAAGGGAAAGATTCTTTTGTTTGTCCGGGGTTAGAAAGGCCATCTGGGATGCTGTATTCAGTCTTACTCCCAGAAAGCACATGTCTTGAGAGGGTACTAGACTGGACTTTATTTCGTTCACAGAATACCCCAGGCATCTTAGCACTGCTATCACATACTCCAAATGACGAAGAAGCTCGTCCCTTCCTTGAGCCAGTATCAGGCAATCGTCCAAATAAGGATAGATTTGTATTCCTTTCAGCCTGAAGAATGCTATCACTGGAGCCAGAACTTTTGTAAATACTCTGGGCAGTAGATAAGCCAAAGGGCAATGCAGAGAACTGATAGTGAGAAGTCCCAGTCAAAACGCAGATACTTCCTGCAACTTAGCCTGATAGGAACATGAAGGTAAGCCTCCTTGAGATCCAAAGTTACCATCCAGTGATCCTTGCCCAGTAGAGGTAAAAGCTGTTGTAACGTCAACATTTTGAACTTGGGAATGTCCAGATAAGTGTTGAGGATAGATAAATCCAAAATCGGTCTCCACGTGTTCCCTTTTTGGCACAAGGAACAGGCGAGAATAAAATCCTAGGCCCCTTTCTGGCATAGGAACCGGCTGTATGGCCCCTATTTGGAGTAACAGAGAAATTTGCTTGTGAGCCTCTATTCTTTGTTGAGGAGGAATGTCTGGCATGCCTTTGAAAGGAGGCAAGGTATGGAAATAAAACCTGTAACCGTGATGTATGATATCCAGTACCCATTTGTCTTGGGTAATCAAACTCCAATTTTCTTTGAAAAGTGCCAACATTCCTCCCAAAGGTGCTGCCAGGCGAGAAGGTTCTGGCAGCTGAAAAGGTAGGTCATTGGGTCTGTTTACGAAAGGACTGACCCCTGCCCTCACCGAAGACTGTGCAGGAGAACTCCCTGTCCTAGGCCTGAAAGAGCCCTGACCTCTGCCCCTGCCACGTCTAGATCTACCCCTAGACTGGGAATCATAAGAAGGATACGTCCACCCTTTAGTAGGCCAATTTCTACTAAACTTTGGAGGCTGAACCTGCAAAAAATCTTTAACAGTCTGCATAGACTTAGCCTCGTCTTCCATTTTCTTTAAAACTGCCTCAACAGGAGAACCAAACAAGACATCAGATTGCAAAGGGGCATCCAAAATCCTAGTTTTAACATGGTCAGATAAATTTTGATCCCTCAGCCAGGCATGCCTGCGAAGAACTGACCCAGTGGCAGCCACCCTAGACGAGGCCTGTACAGCATCAAAACCACATTGCAAAGAATGCTTACCCACCTGTTCAGAAACATGCACTAAATCTTGTAACTCTTTACAATCAATACCTTCCGCCAGAGCATCCACCTTAGATTTCAACTGTGAAAGGAGATAATTTTGATATTTCAACATGTGAAACTGGCAATTCAAAGCCCTCATGGCTAGAGTGGAAGAAGTATAAACTTTCATTCCCCATCTATCCAAGGCCCTGGCCTCTTTATCTGCAGGAACCGGATTCTTGACAACAGAAGCCTTTACACCCTTAGGCCCCTGGCTAACAGTTTCTGGGTCTGCCCTAGGACTCTTAAAAAGATACTTATGAGCTTCAGGCACCCTGTAATACCTATCCGGTTTAACAGGAGCAGGAGGCAAAGAATCAGGATTAAGCGAAGCCTCTGCAAACACATCTTCCACTACATTCAGGACAGGAGGTATAGCTAAAGGCCTATGCTGGGGTAAAAACAAAAATTCCCTAAGCCTTTTCCTGGAATCAGAAATCCTGACCTTCCCATTTAAAATGCTCTCTCATGGAGTGCAGGGTCTCTGAAAAAGAAAAATCCTCAGGAGGAGAAGCAGAAGGAGTAGAATCATCCACATCAGAATCAGAATAATGAGAATACTCCTGCAAGTCTTCAGCCGAAGACTCAGACACATCCGAAGCCTGCTCATAATCCCCTAACACAGGTTCCATCCTAGGCCTCTTATCAGGAGGGGGCATAGAGCCTCTAATTAAAGTAATTAAATCTTCTGCCATTTTAAGCATGTGCTTTTTGGGCACAGAACCTGAAGAACTAGGAGTGACACCCACAGAAGCAAAACTAGACCTGCCTCTAGGGAAGCCTTAGAAGCAGAAAGAGAGGGCCTAGACACCTTAGGAAGGGAGGGAGTACAGTTACCTGAGAAGCCCCTACAGCCTGACCTGCCTCCTGGGAGGCCACATCCTGTAAAAACACAGTCTCTCCCTGGGACTCCATAGAGGCCTCCGTCGGAACCACCGGTTCCACTGACGTCTCTAAAGAACCGGCGTCCGGTTCGGACGACTCCTCTAACCTAGGTTTAACTGCCTTGTCCTTGCGCTTCTTTGAAGAAGCGGCCGGAGCATCCGACGGCATATTGTAATTGCACCGCTTCCCAAAGACTAACCTGGCACAATCCAACCTACGCTTTATAGTGCGTTTATTAAACCTAGCACAAAAGCGACACCCAACAATGTCGTGCTCAGGTCGCAAACAAGGTATACACAAATTATGGTAATCCCTATGCGGTATCTGTTTCCCACAAGAAATACAGTTATTCACTTTTTCTGACATCCGGTAAACCACTGAGGCAAGAAAACCAAAATATTCCCAACGGGTACTTAACCAACTCTGACTTCGGTCTGAAACTCCGAATTCGAAAAATTTCAGAACGCCGAACGGCACTTGCAACACTGCTTCTGCATCGGACCATGCGGCAAAAAAGACTGAGGATATGACGTCGGTCATGCGCATTTGTACCCTGACGTTCTGATGTCAGTCAAATGCGCCTTGACCGACGTCAGCCTTATACTCTGATATTCGGGCCGACCGAGGGACAGCGGACTACCCAAGTGTTAGGACTGCAGCAATGTGAGATGAAGAACATCTGTGGAACCAAAGAAGGTCCTGTACCTGGAGGCCTAGTCTACTTTGTAATGAGTGATAAAGGTATGATGGGTTGATCAGGTAGCTGTTGCACAAATAAGAGTCTAATGGCAACCTTGCAGAGAAAGCTAATGAGGTTGAAATAGCTCTAGTAGAGTGGGCCTTAACTTTTTGTTGCAAGAGGGCATTTTGTAAATTATAAATGAAGGAAATGTAATCAGACAGCCATCTTGACAAGGTTACTTTGGTCACTGGGGCACCCTTCTTTGACACAAACAATTCAGGTCAACAGATCAACTTTGTTTCCTTTTCATTTCAGTCTAGGTAACAAATCGAAGTAGTCTATGAACATCAGGTTTGTGCAGCATGTGTTCCATCCTATTTGTGTATTGGGTAAAGAAAACTGGCAACTCAATAGCTTGTGTAAGATTTGTCTGAAACTTTTGTTAAGAAGGATGGATTAGTTCTGAGCGAAAAACTCGTCATTATGGAAAATCAGATGAGGTTTGATGGTTAAAGCTTGCAGCTCAGAAATCCTCCAAGGCAGAAGTAATGGCCACCAGAAAAAGTCTTCCACTAAAGGAATTTCAAAAGAACAGGACAAGCCCAGTTCGAAAGGAGTAGTATGATTCGGGAGAGAACAAAATTTAAATTCCATGGCATGAATGGAGCTCCGATTGGTGGCCTCAAATGAATGGCACCTTTAAGGAAGGCTTTAGCAAGTTGATACCACATGACACTAGATCCTTAGAAACCAAGAGGAAAGTTCGATATTGCTGCTAATTGAACTAACGGTAGCTGCAGCCACTCCTTCGCTGAAAAGTTTAGTTAGAAATTCCAATATAGATGGGATCGGAGCTAGATAAGATAATCATCATTCTGAGAGGCCCATAAAGAAAATCCCTTCCATTTGCCAAGATACAACTTTTTGGTAGATTTATGAGAGGATGTTATAATATGTTGGGCCTCAGTTGAGAGGTTGTAAACCCTGGCTATTGTGAGAATTGGAGCAACCAAGCTGTCAGAGGGAATGAAGGGCGGGATGAAGAGCCCCTGATGAATGGGTCAACAGATCCGGAACTGGATCCAGGGTTCTTCCAAAATATGAGGCTGGAGGAAGGGAAACCAAATTTGCTGAGGCCAGTAAGGGGCTATTAGTATCATGGTCAGAGGGAAGAGAGGAAATGCATAAAAGGGGACCCAGGGGACAATTGTGCACCAGTGCATCCCTTGGGGCTTCCCACACCTGGGGAATTAGGGCAAAGTAGCTGCTGCATTTCATGTTTCTTGGGGTTGCAAAAAGATCACAGCAAAGCTGGCCCCACCTACGGAAAACCCTTTCCACTACTTGTTGCTTTAGGGACCACTCGTGAGGCCGTAAGATTGCCCTGCTCAACTTGTCTGCTATTACACTGGATTTCCCTGGGATGTGCGTTGCTATCAGAAAGTGCTGGGAGGAGATTCCCCACTGCCATACTCTCATGGCCTCTCGACACAGGGGGTAAGATCTGGTTCTTCCTTGTTTGTTGATGTACCAGACCACTGACATGTCTGTCTGAATTGCAACTGTTCCCAGAGGTAGAGAGTCTTGAAAGGACTGCAATGCTAGAAGTAACACTCATTTCCAGGACATTTATACGCAGATGAGCCTCGTGTTTTTCTGGAGACAGACTTTATGTCTCTAAGGTTCATAGGTTCATACTAGGCTATCTGCCCGAGGGCATTTACAAGCCTAGCTCATAGTTTTGTGGCTTACGCCACCCCTTTAGTATGGGGAACTATACCCATTATTTTGCTGTGCCTCTGTCGAGCAGTGACACTGAGGTAATCCCTGGGGTACATCTGCGATCTCCCATCCATTGGTCAAGATTTCTCTTGAACAAGGCCAGCGAGGTGCTCTGCCTCACATATACCGGGATTTTGTTCCACAGCATAGGCAGTCTTTGGGTGATGAATCTATCCCTCCAGCACGTCCTATTAATAGCCGTGTCGAGGTTTAAGTCTCCCGCCCTTGTGGCTCTGACGGATCTAGATTTTTTGAGGTGAAGCATATTCATCAAATCTGGGTTTGACATGGCCTTGTATGTTAGGCAAAGGTCACCTCTGAGCAAGCGGTAAGCGACTGAATAGAGCTGGAGTTTTGTCGGGCAGCATAGGACAGATGTTTGAGACCCTTTATCCTTTTGGTAAGGAACTTTTGTGGCCTCTCCAGCTGCTGCAAGTGTCGGGTCAGATACATTCCAAATGGGGCATTGTACTCTATCATTGGTCTGATGAGTGATGAGCATAGGGAGACTGACCTCCCTTGATCTAGATGAGAATCCCTTCATAATGTGGGCAATGTAGAAGGTCTTCCTAACTACTTTAGCTACATGGGTGTCGAATGACAGACTACTATCAACCTGGGTCCCCAGGTCCCTGATAACTTCTTCTGTGCTCAGTGGATTGCCACCTATTTGGTAGCTAGGGGTAACCTTGTTTTTCCCGAAGGGTATGCCTATGCATTTTTTGGCATTTAACTTTAGGCCATGGCTCTGGCACCAGTTATCCGTTTCTGTGAGACCCTTCTGAAGGATATGCGTGTCAGATGTTTCCTACTATGGCGCCCAGTTTGCAGTCATCTGCAAACTTTGTCAGCCATAACCCTCCTGTGTTAGCTTGTACTTCGGAAAAGTAGATGCCAAACAAGAGTGGGCCCAGGACTGAGCCCTGTGGTACACCACTTGTGACAGGCTTTGAGTCTGACATGGCGCCAGCAACTCTGACCCTGTGGGTTCTGTCACTTAGCCAGTTTGCAACCCATCTTGTGATGTATGGGTTAACATTTAAGCTGATGAGTTTTTCAATGATACCCGAGTGGGGTATTGTATCGAAGGTCTTCGCCAGATCGAGGTAGGCTGTATGGACTGCCTTTCCTTCATCAATGGCTTTGGTGACTGTTTCGAAAAAGTCAACCAAGTTTAGAAGGCATGATCTGCCTTTGACAAAGCCAAACTGGGATGGATCCAAAGTCTGCAAGTTCCCTATGTCTATTTATGAGGTCCATTATGATCCTCTCCATGGCTTTGCAGATAAGGCTTGTCAAGCTAATGGACCGGTAATTTCCAGGGTCGGTGGAGGCACCGCCTTTGTGAAGTGGGACCACAGTTGCAGTGCGCCACTCCTGGAGTGCGTATCCAGAGGTAAGACTATGATTAAACAGCTGTCCTAGCTGTGGGTTTAATTCCTCGTTGAGTTCGTGGAGCACACAGCCGGGGACACCATCAGGTCCCATGGATGCTGTGTTTTTTGCTTTGGAGAGAGCAGTTCTCACTTGGGCATTGGAGATGTTTGGGGGGCTGCAATCGCTTGGTATAGATATCTCTCCTTTTGGGGAGGGAAGAAGTTTGCACTGAACCTGTCAGCCAGTATGTTGGCAATGTCTGTAGGATCAGTAATCTTCACATCATTTTGAACTAGTTCTGAACATATCTGGGAGTTTCCTCCCAGGTTTCTAACATAGCTAAAGAAGGCCTTATGATTGTCTTTTGAGTCTTTAGCTATTTTTCTCTCAAAATTTGCTTTGGATGATTTTATGAGAGCTCTTAGTTTTTTACTTATAGTGATCAAGGGTGTCTCACCTTTTAAGGATTTTGCTCTATCTTGTAGTAGCTTCCTCCTTTTGTTGTAGAGTTTGTTTATGGCTGGGGTCCACCAGACTGGACGCTTGCCTTTGGTACAAAGAGTCTTTGTTTTGCTTGGGATTGCCTTATCCATGCAGTCCTGCAGGTGCTGTTAGAAGGCATTTGTAAGTGATTCAGCGGCTTGAGTACTGTTTTCCGCCCGGGGGCCCTAAAGGAGACCCCCCTAGTCTTTAGAAGTGTGAAGGCGGCCTTCGAGAAGTTCTTTTCTGTGGTCTTTTTTTTTTCAGGTGGGGGGGGCATGAGGACCCCCAGCGAGATTAGTTTGTGATCTGATCTCACCAGTGAGGGTATACTTCGGTGTTGAACATTGTGCTCCCATGTTCGTGATGATGAGATCAAGTATGTTTTCTCCTCTTGTGGGATGGTGACTAGTTGTTCCATGGCATTTGAGTTTATGAATTCCAGGAACTTTTGGGCTAGGGTGTTTGGGCTTGAGTAGTGTTCCCAGTCTATATTAGGGTAATTGAAGTCACCTAGTATGATGGCGTTTGGTGATACATTTATCCTCTAGTGTTTTCAGGAAGGCCATGTGAGGTTCCTGAGTTTGTGAGGGTGGCCTGTAACATGCTACAATTTGCAGAGCAGTCTTGCCTATGGTTAATTGCACCTGGATGGTCTCCGATGCATGCGTTGCCACCAGTCTTGAGGTGTGGGTGTCCTTGATGAATATGGATACCCCTCCTTTCTTGGTATTGTCCGGATTTTGGGGCGGAATGCATGATATGAGGTAAAACCTGATAGTGCTGGGGTGCTCTCAGGAGCCTTGAACCAGGTTTCTGTCACAGCACAGACATCGATGTTCTCCATACTGAGAAGGGCCTCGAGTGCGTGCATTTTGAGATTTAGACTTCTGGCATTGAGCAGCATTACCCTTAGTTTTTTTTCCTTTGTGTGTTCTAGGGTGGTAGCTTTAGAATGTGAGCCTTGCCTAAAAAGGCACTATGGGGGTGGCAAGAGCCTTTGCCAATATCCGAATCCCAGGGTGACAGGTGCAAGCCGTCCCTTGAAACAGCGTGGCTTGTCCATGTCATCCCAGGCAGACAGACATTGGATCCCCTTTGAATGACACCAGAGTTTAAGCCAATTGTTAAAGCTGATCATCTTATCTCTGTATTGTGGCATCATTCTTGGTGAAGGTAGGATACTGCTCAAGGTCAGGGTCATACCTGCCTGGGCTACATAATCAGAGAGCTCCTCAATGTCTCTTTTCATGTAGTCCAAGGAGGTTGCGTCTCAGGTCGTTTACACCAGCGTGGACAATGACCGAGTCGTATTTGTACCTGCTGTTGAGAGACCCGAGTGCTTGCGTTATGTGGCGGATTCTAGCGCCGACAGGCAGCTTACTGTGACCTTCTCCTTACTCAGTCTGGTGAGCGGGACGTCAGTGTGTCTGACTATGGAGTCACCAATGACTAGTGTGTCTGGCATTGTGTTTGGCCTTAAGGGCTATGACTGTTTGACACTCTGACGGTGAGGTCTATGTGTTGCAGGTGTTGTGTTCTGAGGTGGTGGTTGTTTGGGTGTCTGCTTTGGTGGCCTCTGCTGTTTTGGTAGATTTTTGATCAGAGCCTCCGAGTATGTCTGTGTGTTTATGTGTATGATTTGAGGTTGTGATGGTACTATGTGAGACTGGGTCTATAGTGTGTGTGGTAACCTTCTCCTCCTGACTGGTCTTGCCTGTCCTATGTTGAGAGAGCTCAGCCTCCAGTTTGGCCGTATAGTTGCATCTCTCGCATGTATTTGTGTTTTGTGGGAGGAGGAGAGGGTTGTCTGTGTACATGAGGCAATAATTGCCTCAATATTCCCAGGTTCACCAGCTGAGCAGGAGAGGACACTAGCAACTGATCCCTCGACATGCTAGAAGGACTAGACAAAAAAACTTGAAGAGATTCTGGGGGACGTGGGTGACCGAGAAATGGGGGTTTGCCTTTTTGGGGTGCTATCTATAAAAGAGTGCCGTATCAAGGTAATAAGTACTGTAGGAGCAAGTGCTAGGTTTAACAGATAGAGAATAGTCTACTTGGAGTCAAGTAGAGATGATCTTTTTAGTTATGGGATATGCTGATTAGATCAGTAGTATGGTTCGAGGAAGGTAGTTTTAAGGGAAAATTTGAAGAGTGGACTTTAGGTAGCCCGAATAGTTTAAACCTGCTTAACCGGAGCTGCCCTAGTGTGCAACAGTGGCAACTCCGCGCTAAAGCGTGCTAAAGCGTGCTTTATAGCAGGGGGCTGGAAAAGACAGGAAATGACCCAAATGGCCAATAAACTACAAGTTACTGCCTTAAACCACTCCTCTGAGGACAAACAGGCAGCTCAGTACTCCCTACTCCCACTAGTGAGTAAAGAAACTACCCCTTGACCAAACAAGGAAAATGGAGAAACACAGGAACCAAAGAAAGCCCAGGGATCAGCAAATCTGATCACTGGAACAAACTAGTAGGAAAGTTTAGTTTTGTTCCTATGAGGACTGTGTTGCGATGGCGATGAGGCAGATTTTTCCGAGTTGATGGTAATCCCCAATTGATTGCATAGGTCTAAGGTAGTGTGCCTCGCATGAAGAAGTTGATGCTTGGTGATGGCAGTGAGGAGCCAGTCTAGATATGGAAACACCTGGAATCCCACCAGTCTCAGATGAGTGGTGACTACTGCCATACGTTTGGTGAACACTCTGGAGGCTGTAGTGAGACCAAAGGGCAGATAGCAAAACTGACCATGGCTGGCTCCCAGCTGGAAGCGTAGATGATCCCTGGATGGTCTGTCCATCTTTATGTGGGAGTACGCATCCTGAAGATCTAATGGTCTTTCCCCAGAAAGGGAAGTATTGACTGAAGCGTGACCATCCAGAACTTATCTTTCACGGACTTGTTTAGTCTGCTTAGGTCCAGAATAGGTCTCCAGTCCCACATTTTCTTTGGAACTAAAGAGAACCTTGAGTAGGTTCCGGATCCTCTCTGGTCTGCTGGGACTGGCGGGATGACTTTTGTCCAGCAACCTTTGGACCTCTAATGCTTCTGGGTCCCTGTGACTGGGTGGAACATCTGAGATTTTCTTTACTAGAAGGGGTGGAGTGGCAAAGGGAAGAGAGTATCCTCTGGATATTATGCTTTGTACCCAGCTGTCTTATTTTTAGCCAGGTGTCTAGGTACAAAGACAGGCATCCCCCGATTGCCTCCAGAGATGAACAGTCGGGCCTCCTCTCTGGAGCGCTGATGGGGCTTGACAAAGAACTGTTCTCTGTCGCCCTGGTTCTTCAGACCCTCCCCTGCCACGTGGGCGACGCTTTCCATTATTACCCCCTCCTCTGCCTCTAAAGGAGGTGTCACCACAAGTGTTCTGGAAAGATCCTGGAGACCTATGGAACCATATCTTTCCACCTCCCCTCCCTTTGGGGATAAGGTCTGTTCGGGGTAGAAAACGTACTCAGACTGCAGACAAGGTCTTTCCCTCCTTTTCACACCTGGTAAGAGTTTCCTTTACCTTGGGTCCGA
Source organism: Protopterus annectens (assembly GCF_019279795.1). NCBI lineage: Eukaryota > Metazoa > Chordata > Ceratodontiformes > Protopteridae > Protopterus > Protopterus annectens. Next base: position 263,489,027 of record NC_056749.1, read on the forward strand.
AAAGGGATGAACAGTCAACGGGGGTGTTAATGAAGGAAGACTTAAAGGGTTCCGCAAATGAACATAAGCACATCCAGGAATATCTCCCGAGAGCAATTCCTGTACCCGCTACCCTGTTCGTACCATCAGCTGCATAAGACAACAGATGCATGGAAGAGCTCACTATCTAGTTAAGAGTGGAGAGCTGGGAAGTTACCTTGTACAAAACTCCCACAGCTACTGAACCCTGAAGTGTCTCCTAGTTCGTTCAGATCCCTTTGTAACCTAGTAAAATGCGTGTGTGTGGTAGTTCAGCAATCTAACAAAGGCCGCTGAACTAAACATACACTTCCCATTATCTGTCCATAATCCTAGACTCCCTATTAAGAGGATGAACAGATGAAGTCTCTGATAATTCCTTCTTGGGGGCTGCTGCCATCACCATAGCATCAACAGGTACTCCTTTAGTGAAGTCAGTCTTGGAGGGCTAGTTATAAATTCGTTAGGCCTCCTGGGGACAGGCTCCATGGTGTCTGGGGACTCCCACCCCTTTAGAGTAATTCCAGCAACTCATCCAAGGGTGGAGACCGCCAAAGGGCGGAGGGTTGAGACCCAAAAAGCCTTTGGAGAAAACCAGCTTTCGTACTAGTTCTAGGTGGGGAATAGAACTTTATTTGCAACAATTACGATGGCCTAAAAAGGAAAATTACAAAAAAAGGGTAAATTTCTGAAGAAATTCGTGAAAGTATATGGTATGGAAGATGTGAATTCAGTAAGGGAAATTTCAAAGGTTCCCACAAGGTACAACTGGGCTAGACTAGAAAATTATTTCACTGTAACATGTGCATTTAAGAACTCACACAGTCAGTAACCAATTCAAGTCATGTGACAATTACAAAGATAAAACTGCAAGGTGCTGAAATAAATATGAGACACTTGCACTTCCCCACAGTCTTATTAAAAAGAAAAAATTAAGGAATAGGTAGTGGAAACAATTCAGGAGTTATTACAAAAGACAGAAAACACTTCAAAAGTTAAAAGCTAGTGAGTGGGAAAAATGAAAGTGGAATTTTAAAATAGTGTAGAAATAAGAAAGATATGGTTAAGAAGCAACAAGTACTTAGAAGGGCTAACAAACTACTTCAGAATAAAGGGAATCACAAAGAACAAGAGGAGGTGCAATGTAGAGTGTAATCACAAAAGGAGTTTATGAATATGCATGTGTTTAGAAAAATTGCTGTAAACCACCCATTTCTGAAGACCTCAGAGCACAAAAAAAACTTTTAACATAACGCTTTGTCAAAAAGTACAAGAGGGCTATTACCAAACTTATGAAGCCTAAAAGAAAAACAGCCAGAGATCCTGCAGATACATTAAAATATATTTTGGAAATTTTATGAACATTTCTACAAAACAAACAAATGTGGAAATCAAGAGTGAGCTGAGATGGAAATATTTAAGACTTGGGTACAAGACTTAGGCCAATGTCAGAGGTAGAAAAAGATCAACAATTTACAGTTAAGACAGAAGAGATAATGGTGATGTAAAACCAATCTGCAGATAAACATGGTGTTCCTCTGAAAGTTTGGAAGCTAGGCAGGAAGAAAATGAAAGACCTGGAAGGTTTTGTTTGACAGCGTTTCAAAATGAGGGAAAGCATCAACATACTGGGAGAAAACAGTGGTGGCGTTAATAACCAAATACAGTAAATACCCATCAAACTTAAAGCCCATTTCAATTTAAAACCATGTTTATGAAGTGCTTATTTTTATAAAATCTAAAAGTATTGTCAAAGGTGTTGCCAAAATAGACAGATCTGCATCAATGTGGTTTTGTGGAAGGACTTCCAAGACAGCTGCATACCCAACTAAATTTCAAGTCTGAAAAAATAAACACTGAAAACAGACACACATAATCTGTCTTTTTGGGTAAATTTCAGTTAGTGGCTGTTAAGTGTACTGCCTGGAAGGCAGTAAAGAACAAAATTACGTGAAAGAAAATCAACCACAAAAGGTGTGGAGAAAACACTGGCCAGGAAGAATCCTGCATCAGTTTAGTGCAAGTCACAACTTCCAGTAATCTAGAAGGGAAAAAAGTCACATGAGCTCAGAGCGGACTAAAAATAAGTACAATTAAGTACATCAACTCAAATATAAAGGATGGGGAAAAAAAGGAAGAAACTTAATTATATGAGCTGATAAAACGGGGGATAATTATTTATTTTATTTATTTTACATTTGTTAACCGGGCTAGTCCAACTGGATACATGTCCATTTTCAGTGGAGGCCCGAGGAGAAAAGCTCCACTATCTAATACTTAACAAGCTAAGAATATACAAGTTATACAATAAAAACATTTTCATAAACTTCTTAGTGGCTATCTAAGTGTCTGAGTACAATGTGCGTCAATAGCATATGAGTCTATAATAGATGCTTTACTAGGTTATGAAAGTTTTAATATAGACATAAGTAACAAAATCTATAATTTTATATAACTAATGAGCTATAGCCAGAAATTAGAAGTTATGTACCTACCATAACGTTCCATGTTAGTTGTCTTCTCTCGCCTTCTTTCTTGCTGGATGGGTTCGGAGCCGATTCACGGCTCCGACTCGGCACTTGCTTTAGCTTGAGAACTCCTTTTACCAGCTCGAGGCAACCCTATATCCCATGATGCAAGGCAGAACTACCTCAGATCTCGTTTGGTAGCTAACCTACCCTGCTAAAGACTAACCTAACATAATTAGGAACACAAGTTCATAATAGAAGTCCTCATATGAAGGCTCAGGAGGAAAACAACCTGATAGGAACTCTTCAAGATCTGTCCAGGCCAGGGGGAAGGAGGGAGGGCCTTAAGAAAGAAGCGAGAGAAGACAACTAACATGGAACGTTATGGTAGGTACATAACTTCTAAATGTTAAGTTGTCAATCTCGCCTTCATTCTTGCTGGATGGGACCGCGTCCCTAGCACCTGTATCCCGGGTGGCTCAATGGAACAGACTCTTGAGAACTGTGGAACCAAAACTGGCCCTATCTCTGGAGGCCAAGTCCAACTTGTAATGAGAGACAAAGGTATGAGGCGTGGCCCAAGTAGCTGCTGCACAAATGATATCAATGGGTAGTCTATCCTGAAAGGCTGCAGAAGTGGATAGACTCCTGGTTGAGTGTGCTTTTGGTTTAGAAGATAGCTGCTTGCCTCTGAGAGAGTACACATAGGAAATGGTGGAAGTCAACCATCTGGATAAGGTCACTTTAGAAACTGGAAGACCTATCCTGTTTTCTGCATAGGAGACAAATAATTGGTCCGATTTCCTGAATTGTTTAGTTCTATGCAAATAGTACCTGAGCTGACGATGGACATCCAAAAAATGCAGTTTCTGTTCAGCTCTGTCGGAATAGTTTGGGAAAAAGACTGGTAGATCTATAGATTGGTTAATATTGGTTTGAGACAACTTTGGGGAGAAAGGAAGGGTTCATTCTTAACGATACCCTGTCCTTATGAAAAACCAAATAAGGGGAACGAATGCAGAGAGCTTGAATCTCGGAAACCCTTCTTGCAGAAGTGACAGCCAGTAAGAATATAGTTTTCCAGGTCAATAACTTCAAAGAACATGAAGCAGACGGTTCGAAGGGAGGTAGTATCAAGGATGCCAACATTAAGTTTAGATCCCATTGCGGAGGAGGATGCTTTATAGGCGGCTTTAGGAGAAAAACTCCTCAGAAAGGCCTTGCATAATCTATGAGACAATGCTATTGTCATGCAAGCCAACATGATACTTGGAAATAGCAGCCAGTTGTACTTTGACTGTAGATGACGAGGATCCTGAATGAAAAACCTCCGCCAGGAAATCTAAAACAGAATGTACAGGAGCAGTAAAGGGATCAATATTTCTGGAATTTGCCCAAATAGAAAAACGTCGCCACTTGCTAGCATAAACAGTCCTAGTGGACGACTTTAAAGAAGACACTAAGATGTCTCTTGAGTCAGAAATCATCGGTAGCCTGGCTAGGGAAGGAAGTGGAGCAACCAAGCAGTGAGGTTGAGAGAATGAATGGCCCGGTGCTGCTGCCCCGAGTGGTGGATCAAGAGATCCGGAACTGGGTCCAGATGCCAGGGCTGCACCAGAAGGTGACGATGCAGAGACGGAAACCAAATTTGTCGAGGCCAATATGGGGCAATGAGGATCAACTTGGCCCTCAAAACGGTGGCTTTCTGAATGACTTGTGGAATCAAGGGAAAGGGAGGAAAAGCGTACAGAAGTCCTCGGGCCAATCCTGGGTTAGAGAGTCTCTCAGGGGTTGGCCTGGAAGGGTAAAGAGTGAAAAAATCGGGGCACTTGTTTTGAGGAGTAGCAAAAAGATCGCAACAAGGAGTGCCCCACACTTGAAAAATCTGATCCACTACAGATTGATTGATTGAGAGACCACTCGTGAGGCATCAGAATGGATCTGCTCAGCCTGTCCGCCAATAGGTTGGACCTGCCGGGGATGTGCGTTGCTATCAGAAACCGATGAGAGGAGATCGCCCATTGCCAAAGTCTGAGAGCTTCTCGACACAACGGATAGGACCTGGTCCCGCCCTGCTTGTTGATGTACCAGACCACGGACATGTTGTCCGTTTGTACTGCAATAGTCCCCATGGGAAGAAAGTCGTTGAGGGCTTGCAACGTTAAAAGCACTGCTCTCATCTCCAGGACATTTATGTGCAGATGGTATTCTATGGGTTGCCACGTCCCGTGGACCATCCTGCCCTGACAATGCCCCCCCCCCACCCGATCAGAGAGGCATCCGTAGTGACTGTGGCAACTGGAGGAGGGGGAATAAAGGGTCGGCCCTGATGAAGAAGAGGGGAAGATATCCACCAATTCAGATGAGCTCTGCACGACTGTGTGACCAAGATTTCGTGCCTCATCGGGAGACTGTGGTACGACCACTGCGTGAATAGCATCCACTGCAGAAGACGCATGTGGAAGAAGAACAATGGCCGCAGCCATAAGACCTAGAACCTTCAGTATAAATCTGGCTTTGATCTTGTTGCTCTGCAATAGAATCCGAACGAATTTTTGGATGTCCAGAATTCTTTGATCTGTTAGTTTGGCTAACATTTTGACGGTGTTTAATTCTGCGCCTATAAAGGTGATAGATTGGCAAGGCAGCAGAGAAGATTTTTCAAAATTTACTGAAATTCCCAAACTCCTGCAAAGCTGTAGAGTGTAGTCTCTGGACTGAAGAAGCTGACACTTGGTGGTGGCAGAGAGGAGCCAGTCGTCCAAGTAGGGAAACACCTGGAATCCTTGACGTCTCAGATGAGCTGTGACCACTGCCATGCATTTGGTAAACACTCTGGGGGCTGAAGTGAGGCCAAAGGGCAGTGCTCTGAATTGGTAATGACTGGTCCCTAGCCGAAAGTGGAGAAACCTTCTGCAGCGTCTGTGAATCTTTATGTGATAGTACGCATCCTGAAGGTCTATAGAGCACATCCAGTTGTCCTTGCCCAGAAAGGGCAGAATGGACTGAAGCGTGACCATCCGGAATCTTGCCTTCTTGACAAATCTGTTTAGATTGCTCAGGTCTAATATTGGTCTCCAATCTCCCGTCCTTTTGGGGACCAAAAAGAATCTAGAGTAGACGCCGGATCCTACCTGGTCTGCCGGCACAGTCTGGACGGCTCTTTTTTCTAGGAGCTTTGAAACCTCCTGTTCTGCCAAATCCCTTTGACCGGGTGAGATGTCTGGAAGGGATTGTAGAGGTACGGGAAACCTTTCGAAGGGAATTTTGTAACCCTCTGATATGATCGACTGTACCCACATCTCTTGTGATAGGGATTGCCAGGCTACTGGGTACAGTGAAATCCTTCCCCCGACTGCCTCCAAGGGTGGACAGTCGGGCAACACCTCAGGGATGCTGAAAGGGCTTCTCAGGAAGAGACTCCCTGTTGCCCTGGTTCTGAGACCCCCCCTGCCTCTAGGGCGGCGTCTATTATTGTTACCCCCTCTGCCTCTGGGGGTAAACTGACCACGTCCGTGTAGCTCCTTGGGCTTTACGGAACCACATCTTCCCCCCCTTCTGACCCTTGGGATATGGTGTAGGAGGAGTGGAAAATTGGACTCCAACGGCAGAAAGTTTTACCGTCCTGCTCACACCTGGTCAAGGTATCCTTCACCTGAGGTCCGAACAAAGCCGAACCATCAAAGGGGGTATTAGTGAAGGACGCCTTAAAGGGGTCCACAAAATTACAAAGCCGCATCCAGGCTTGGCGTCTAAGAGCAACTCCTGTGCCCGCGGCCCTGCTCGCTCCATCGGCCGCATAGGATATGAGCCGCATGGAGGAGTTAGGGAATTCAGGATTGCAAGCTGCGAGGCAATCTTTTCTTGAGCCCCAGCAGCAGAAGGATCCTGGACTACTTCACCCAGTTCCTTGAGAATCTCTCGTTGAAGCCTGGTGAAGTGACAAAGGTAGTTCAGCGAACGCATAGCAAAGGTCGCTGAAGAAAACATCCGCTTTCCATACCTGTCCATGGTCCTAGAATCCTTGTTAGGAGGATGGACAGGTACTGAAGGATCCGCCAGTTCCTTCTTAGTGGCCGCCACCACCATAGCATCCACAGAGACACCCTTGGAAAGGAACTGTTTGTCCGTAGGGGCAGTGATAAATTTGGATGGTCTCCTGGGGACAGGTTCCACAGAATCTGGAGCCACGCCTTCCGAGCCACTACCTGCATAAGTGGGTCGAAAGGCGGAGACACCCAGGAGGTGGAGGGTCGGGATCCAAAAGCCTCCAGGTATACAGACTCATCCTCTGAGGGATCAATGGATGGCCAATTCCCCCTCTGTTTGAGGAGCTCAAGGATGTCTGAAAAGGAGACATCCTCAGAGGGGGATCGTGGGGAACCCTCCGACCCATCTAAGTCGGTATCCGATGTAGTAGACTCGGGGGAGTCTGTGTGTTTCCTCTTACACGTCCTCTTCCGAGGGGGTTCACCTGCTGGATCAGGAGAAACTTCGGAAGAGGAGGAAATTCCCAATGGGGAAACCTGGGGCGATGGATCCCTGGGCCTGAGAGCAAGAGGCTGGCAAGAGGCGTCTACAGGAACTGAAGAGGGAGGAGCTAGAGGGATGGACCGTTGACCAGGCTCAGAGGCCAGGACACTCCTCATCACCTCAAAGGCTCCCCTCCCCGGGAGGCCGGAATATCCCCACTCCGAGGAAACAGGAATTCCCGGCTCCACTGAGAGGGAAGGCTCCGAGACCGATGTCGGCGCCGAGCTTACCAAAGCCGAAGCCCCGAGAGGGAGAGCGGGGTCGGACAAGGGTCCGATGCCACTAGCCCCCTCTGAGCAGACAAGGGAAACCCGACGACCGGATCCCTCCAAGGAAGGCCTCAAGGAGGAGATCGGAGCCGAGGACGACTGAGCCGAAGGATGTATCGGCTCCGGCACCGAAACAGTCGCTGTTCCGAGAAGCTCCGGCTCCGAACTCTGGTGTGGAGTCGGAGGAGGAAGTTCAAGGGGTGAGGCTATAGCCGAAGTCTGTTGAGACGGGCTATGGAGCATTTGGGCCAGTGCCTGTGACTTCAACAGCCTGCTTACCACCCTCTCTAAGTCGTGGTCAAACAGCCTGGAAGATCGGCTCCGATGGCTCCGCTCCGACAAAAGAGGAGACCCCGGAGCAGAGTGGATACTCTGTAACGAAGGGGACCGAGATCTCTTTCGGGACGAAGTCATCGGAGCCGAAGTCCCCTGAATTCCAGATGGAGCCGAAGGTTTCTCGGCTCCGATGCTGGATAAGGTGTCTGCTCCAGCCGGAGCCGACAAGGCCACAGTAGACAAGGTATCGGAACCAGCCGGTGCCGAACCCACTACTTTTAAGGTAGATACATTGGTTCCAGCTGGAGCCGATCTCGGCTCCGACGGAGCCGGAGCCACCGGAGGAGGCTTGGATACTGAAGCCTGAGCCTTCGGTGGCTTAGGTTTCCCAGACCCTGCTTTAGAGGGAGAACCTTCTGGCTTAAGTAAGCCACGGAGGATAAGCTTATTCCTCCGTTCCTGCAGGACTCTCTGGCTAAGAGTGACACAAAGCACAGGAGTCATGCAGGTGCAAAGGCCCCAGGCAATAAACACAAGAAGTGTGACAGTCTGTCAGAGACATTTTCTGACAGCACGAGTCACACTTCTTGAAGCCTGAGACCTTGCCTTCCCTAGACATAATCCTAGGAGGAAGTCACTCACAAACCCCAACAAACACACAAAATTAATCCCCTAACACACAACACACAGGAAGGGATTAACCAATGGGGTTTAGGCCTAACTAAAACTTTTACACTAAAGGTAATAAAAAGTTTGAAAAACAAGGGAATAGGGTGGGCTGTAACTCACTACAGACTATAAAAATGGATACAAGGGGGAAATAAAACCCTAACTAAGCTTTTCTCTTTTAACAAGAAAATTACTTACCTCAGCTGGCAAAGGAGACCTCTTTCGCCAAGCGGCAAACGAGATCTGAGGTAGTTCCGCCTTGCATCATGGGATATAGGGTTGCCTCGAGCTGGTAAAAGGAGTTCTCAAGCTAAAGCAAGTGCCGAGTCGGAGCCGAGGATCGGCTCCGAACCCATCCAGCAAGAATGAAGGCGAGATTGACAACTTAACATCATTTTTTTTAAGGGGAAAGTGAATAGTCCTAGAGTAAATGGAAGAGAGGAAAGGAAGATCAGGTGAGAGGAAAGGAGGGAAAGAAAGCAAGAGCAAGGTTACCCAGGGTTATTGCAAGAGCAAAGCCAGTGGTTAGTTAGGAAGAGTTTTAGATTGGTTTTAAATAGTGAAATAGAAGTCAGGGATGTAAGGTCTGCTGGTAGTAGATTCCATATTTTGCCAATTGAGTTAGAAAATATGGAGTCACCTGCTACATTATTTGCTCTAGAGGTTTTTACAAGAGTTTTGTTACAGGAACGTAGATTCCTCATGTTGTGGTAGGGCTTTATGAGGGTAGAGAGCAGTGTGTTTTCAGGGTGGTAGAGGACTTTGTGGGCAATAGTGAGTTGATAGTATTGTATGAGGTGGGGTAGTTCCAGCCACCCTAGTTTTATAAGATTCAAGCAATGGTGAGTTCTGTATGGAGAGGCAGTGGCAAATCTGGCGATGTTGTTGTATGATGTGGCTAGTTTATTGAGGTTGTACTTAGACAGATTAGTGTATATAGAAGAAGCATATAAAAGGGTTGATATTAAGTGGGTTCTAGCTATAGTAGTTCTAGCCTCAGGAGTTAGGAAAGATTTGATTCTATAGAGTGAACTGAGTTTCCTGTTAGTTGTTTTTATAGTGGAGTTGATATGACAGCCAAATTTTAGTTGGTTGTCGATAGTAATACCCAAGAGTTTCGTAGTTTGGTCAGGAGTGATAAGTGTGCCATTGTTTGATGTAAGTGTGAAATCAATGGAAAGTGATAGGTGAGTGGGTGGAAAGAGCAGAAGTTTGGTTTTCTTGGGGTTTAGTAGGAGACAGTGGTTAGAGAACCATTGCTCAATGGTGGTGAAGGTGTGTTGTGTTAGTGAGTGAAGTTCAGTCTGGGTTGAGGCAGAGCAAATGATGGTTGTGTCATCAGCATATTGAATACAAGTAGATAGAGGAGTGGCTAGATGCAGATCGTTGATAAAAATGGAAAACAGAAGAGGACCTAAGATGGAGCCCTGAGGAACTCCTATAGAGGTGGGGAGAAGATTCGAGAGATGGTTGTCCCAGAGAACTGCCTGTTCGCGTTTTTCAAGATAGGATGAGAACCAGCTTAAGGCTTGATGGTCAAGAGAGAGGGAACGTAAGCGTTGTAGGAGAAGTTGATGATTAACCATGTCGAAGGCTTTAGACAGGTCTACAAAGAATGCAGAGGAAGTAGTGTTATTGTTGCGATTTATGTTGATAGAGTCGAACACAGTAGGGCAGTGGTAGTACTGTGGAATGGGCGAAACCCATGTTGGCAGGTAGCTAGGAGATTGTTGCTTAACAGGTGATTAAGTAACTGTTTGTGAATACATTTCTCCATAATTTTTGCAAGAGGAGATAGTAATGCTATGGGGCGGTAGTTAGAATACTCTAAAGAGTCACCGCCTTTGAAGAGAGGGATGATGTGGGAGATTTTCCAGACAGAAGGGATAGTGCATTCTTTTACAGTCCTATTAATTAGTAGAGAGATGGGGTACGCTATTGCTTTGGCACCTAGTTGGAGGTATTCTGTAGGTAATTTATCTGCTGAAGGGGTTGTTGGCTTAAGTTTTTGAAGTAAGGACAAAATGTAGGAGGTAGGTATGGGTTGGAGGTGAAATGGAGGAGGGGTGGAGCTAGGCTTAGTAAGTTTGGAGATGTCAGGGCTTTGTATATCAGCTAGCTTTAGAATGGCTGAAGTAAAGAAGGTGTTAAAGGCATTAGCTATTTCTGAGGGGGAGTTGGTGTTGGAGCCTCGTGGAGTAGGTGTGGCTGGTTTGCCAGGGGATAGAAGAGTATTAATAGCAGACCAAAATTTATTTGGTTGGTGGAGGGAAGATTGTTGTAATTGAGTGTAGAAATTTTTTTTATCATGTAGGATAGCTTGTTTCGTCATATTTCTTTTTTGTTTCAACGAGAGATAGTCAGTTATATTTTTAGTGGTTCGCCATGTGTTCCAGGCTTTGTTTCTTTTAAGAATTAGTTGCCTAGTTTTGTTAGAGAGCCATGGTGCTGTTTTAGCTTTTATACGTATGGAACGCAGTGGGGCATGGTGTTCAAGGATGGTGAGATAGGTATTATTGAAGTGGTTAACCGCTTCATCTATTGGGAGTGTTTTAAGAGGTGACCAGTTGACTTGCATAAGTTCATTTTGAAACAGATTGGAGTCAAAATGCTTTTTACAGCGGGATGATCGAACTTGGGCTGGGATGGAAAGATTAGTTTTATGCCTGATGAAGTAAGTTAGGGAGTGATCACTAAGGTCATCTGGGAGGGTCCCTGTTGTATATTTTTGCTGGGGACTGTTTGTTAAGATCCAATCAAGTACTACTACTTTGTTACTATGCTTGTTTGCTCTTGTAGGGGTGTTTATGTGTTGAGTAAAGCCATGCAGGTTAATAAGAGTAGATGGATTAGTATGTTCACATGAGTTCCAGTCAATATTCAAGTCTCCTAAAAATAGAAGTTATGTTCTTACCATAACGTTCCATGTTAGTTGTCTTCTTCTCGCCTTCTTCTTGCTGGATGGGTTCGGAGCCGACCTCGGCTCCGACTCGGCCACTCTAAAAGCTCGAGAGTTGGTTCCACCGGCTCGAGGCTCCCCTTATATCCCACAATGCTAGGCGAGAGTTACCTCAGATCTCGTTTGTAAGCTAACCCAGCTTATATCAATAACAGTATAACTGTAAACAGAATCCACCTCTAACAGCAGGAAGAAAAGGGTGACCTACATCCTGAAAAAGAAATATGCATAATAGCATATGACTAAGAAAGAGGTGGTAGAAAGAGAGGTCACGATCACAACTCCTCTAGGTCTGTCCAGGCCAGGGGAAGGAGGGTGGGACGCAAGAAGGCGAGAAGAAGACAACTAACATGGAGCGTTATGGTAAGAACATAACTTCTATATGTTAAGTTGTCTATCTCGCTTCATTCTTGCTGGATGGGACCGCCCTAGCACCTTGTCCCGGGTGGCCTAACGGAACAGACTCCTGAGAACAGTGGAACCAAAATTAGCTCTATGCCTAGAAGCTAAATCCAACTTATAATGGGAAATAAAAGTGTGAGGAGTAGCCCAAGTAGCCGCTGCACAAATGGTGTCAATAGGCAGTCTGTCTTGGAAGGCTAGAGAAGTAGCCAAAGCTCTGGTGGAATGGGCTTTAGGTTTATTAGGCAGTTTTGGTGTCTAATCTCATAAACAAGGGTAATCAGAGATGTTAGCCATCTGGATAATGATACCTTTGAAACTGGAAGTCCCTTTCTGCTTTCCATAGGAGACAAACAGCTGATCAGATTTTCTGAATTGTTTCGTCCTGTCCAAGTAGTACCTTAATTGACGATGAACATCCAGGCAGTGTAATTTTTGTTCAGACCTATTTGAATACTCTGGGAAAAAGACAGGAGGTCAATGCATTGGTTTAGATTTGATGTTGAAACCACCTTAGGCAAAAAGGACGGGTTAGTTCGTAAGGAAACTCTGTCCTTATGGAACAAGAGATAAGGAGAACGACAACTGAGTGCTTGAAGTTCTGAAATTCTTCTAGCTGATGTGATAGCCACCAGAAAGAGAGTTTTCCATGATAATAATTTCAAGGAACATGAAGCTGCAGGTTCGAAAGGGGAAAGAATCAAAGAAGCAAGAACTAAATTTAGGTCCCAAGGAGAAGGAGGATGTCTTATAGGAGGTCTGAGAAGAAAAACTCCTTTCAAAAAGGCTTTGCAAAGTTTGTGGGACATTAGGGCAGATTCAGAAATGCCCACATGAAAATTAGAAATAGCTGCCAATTGAACCTTAAGAGTAGATGGAGATGAACCTGCATGGAAGAGTTCAGCTAGAAAATAAAGGACTAGTTGGATGGAAGCGGTGAAAGGATCTATGTCCTTTCCTTGTGCCCAGTATGAGAAGCGTTTCCACTTACTCAAATAAATCTTTCGAGTGGAAGATTTATGGGAAGCTATCAATATATCTCTAACCGAGTGAGATAATTGAGGAAGCCTGGCTACGGTTGGAACTGGAGGAACCAAGCAGTGAGGTTCAGAGAGGGGAGGGAGCGATGAAACTGACCCGATTGGTGGATCAAAAGATCTGGAACTAGGTCCAGACTCCACGGTCGCTCCAAGAGAAAACGATGTAGAAAGGGGAACCACACTTGTCGAGGCCAGTAAGGAGCAATGAGGATCAATGAGGCCTTCTGAGCGATAGCTTTCTGTATTACTTGAGAGATCAGAGGGAAAGGAGGAAATGCATACAGAAGTCCCCGGGGCCAAACTTGGACTAGAGCGTCCCTGCTGGGTTGGCCTGGTAAAGGGAATAGAGTGAAGTATTCTCTGCACTTGCTGTTTTGGGGAGTAGCAAAAAGATCGCAGCAAGGCTGACCCCACTTGAGAAATATCTCTCTCACTACAGAGTCTTTCAGAGACCACTCATGAGGCATGAGTATAGCTCTGCTCAACTTGTCCGCAATGTGATTTGACTTCCCGGGGATGTGCGTTGCTATCAGAAAACGCTGAGAAGAAATCGCCCATTGCCACAGTCTGAGTGCTTCTCGACACAGGGGGTATGACCTGGTTCCGCCTTGTTTGTTGATGTACCACACTACAGACATATTGTCTGTCTGGATTGCAATCGTTCCCAAGGGAAGAGAGTCTTGAAGGGCTTGCAACGCTAAAAGCACTGCTCTCATCTCCAGAACATTTATGTGCAAGTGGCATTCGTTTGGTTGCCATGTGCCCTGGACTGTCCTGCCCTGATAATGCCCCCCCCACCCGATCAGGGAGGCATCCGTTGTCAGAGTAGCAACCGGAGGAGGTGGAACAAATGGTCTTCCCGACAGGAGCTGGGGGGAAGACATCCACCACATGAGATGCTTTTGCACGCTTGCGTGATCATAATGGTGTGAGACATTGGAAGTTCCTGGTATGACCATTGAGAAAAAAGCATCCACTGAAGGATCCGCATGTGGTATCTGGCCAATGGGAGGAGAGGTATGGCGCTGCCATGATTCCCAACACCTTTAGAACTAACCTGGCTTTGGCTCTGTTGTTGTTGAGAAGAAGTGACACCAATTTGTGAATGTCTGATATCCTTTGGTTCGTTAGCGTTGCAGACATGTTTATAGTATCTAAATTTGCCTATGTAGGTAATAGTATGACAAGGCGACAAAACAGACTTTTCGCAATTTATTGAAATACCCAGTTTTTGACAAACGAAAGGTATAATCTCTGGCCATCAAAAGGAGATGCTTGGTGGGAGCTGTGAGAAGCCAGTCGTCCAAATATGGAAACACCTGGAATCCTTGTCGTCTCAGGTGAGAAGCTACCACTGCCATGCATTTGGTAAACACCCGGGGGGCAGTGGTGAGACCAAAGGGCAGGGCCCTGAATTGAAAATGACTGGTTCCCAGCCTGAAGCGGAGGAATCTTCTGGAGCGCCTGTTCATTTTTATGTGATAGTACGCATCCCGAAGGTCTATAGAGCACATCCAGTTTCCTTTGCCCAAAAGGGGAAGAATGGATTGCAGTGTGACCATCCGAAATCTTGTTTTCTTGACTGATTTGTTCAAGACACTGAGATCCAAAATTGGTCTCCAGTCCCCTGTTTTCTTTGGAACTAAAAAGAACCTTGAGTAGATTCCGGATCCTTGTTGGTCTGCTGGCACTAACTGAATTGCTCTTTTGTAAGCAGTTTTGAAATTTCCAAAGCTGCTATATCCCTTTGAGCGGGTGGAACATCTGGAAGGGATTTTTTTGACTGATTTGGAAAGCGAAGAAAGGGGATAGAATAGCCTTCGGAAATGATGGACTGTACCCATCTGTCTTGAGTCAGGGTTAGCCAGGCTTCTGGGTACAGTGACAATCTTCCCCGACTGCCTCCGAAGATGGGCAGTCGGGCAACACCTCAGGGATGCTGAAAGGGCTTGTCAGGAAAGGCTTCCCGATTGCCCTGGTTCTGGACCCCCTGCCCCTAGGGCGACGTCTACCATTGTTATTCCCACCTCTGCCTTTGGTAGGAAAGCGACTCTGTCGTCAGGCGAAGTCCCTTGAGATTGTTTACGGAACCACATCTTCCCACCCTTCTGGCCTTTGGGGTAAGGCCTAGAAGGAGTAGAAAACTGACTCCGGCGGCAGAAAGGGTCTTGCCATCAGTCTCGCACCTAGTCAGGGTTTCTTTCACTTGAGGACCAAAGAGAGATGATCCATCAAAAGGGGAGTTCGTGAAAGACGTCTTGAAAGGTTCCGCAAAGTTGCATAGCCGCATCCAGGCGTGCCTACGTAAGGCTACCCCTGTCCCTGCGGCTCTGCTCGCTCCATCGGCCGCATAAGAGAGGAAGCGCATGGAGGAGTTGGATATGGAATTAAGGGTAGCCAGCTGCGTGTTCATTTTCTCTTGGAAACCCGCAGCTGTAGGGTCCTTTAACATTTCACTCGCTTCCTTGATCAAGTCCCTTTGAAGGCGAGTGAAATGGCACAGGTAATTCAGCGAACGCATGGCAAACGTCGCTGAGAACATCCGCTTCCCGTACCTATCCATGGACCTAGATTCCTTGTTAGGCGGATGGACAGGCACTGAAGGATCAGCCAGTTCCTTCTTTGTGGCGGCAGCTACCACCATAGCATCCACAGAAACTCCTTTTGATAAAAATTGCTTGTCTGATGGAGCTGTGATGAATTTGGAGGGTCTCCTGGGAGTGGGGTCCACTGAATCAGGAGCCGTCCATGCCTTCTTAGCAACCACCTGCATGAGGGGGTCGAAGGGGGGGGACACCCAGGAGGTGGAAGGACGAGAGCCAAACGCCTCAAGATACACAGATTCGTCCTCCGAAGGGTTGAGGGCTGGCCAATTTCCCCTCTGTTTCAGGATCTCCAGAATGTCTGCAAATGAGACATCTTCAGAAGGGGAACGGGGAACCCTCAGAATCATCCAGATCTGTGTCCGACGTGATAGACTCAGGTGAGTCAATGTGCTTCCTCTTGCACTTCCTCTTCCGAGGAGGCTCTTCTGCCAAATCAGGAGAGGCCTCGGAAGAGGATGAAATCCCAAAGGGGCTCCTGAGGAGCTGGCTCTCTGCGGTCCGGGATGAGGGAGTGAGTCGACTTACCCTGAGGCAGCATAGAGGGAGGGGCTGACGGAGCCGACTGTGGAGTAGAGCCAGGCTCTAACACACTCCGCATGACCTCGAATGCACCCCTGTCAGGCAGAGCCAGAGGTCCCCGCTCCGAGGAGCTAAGGACCCCCCTCGGCACCGACAGTGATGGCTCGAGGTCGATGTCGGAGCCGAACTCACCAGCCAAGCACCGAGAGGGAGAGGGGGGTCGGACAAGGGTCCGATGCCACTCACCCCCTCGGAGCCGACGAGAGAAGTCCGGCGCCGAGATTCCTCCAAGGAAGAAAACGGAGCCGATGACGGAGCCGAAGACAATTGTCTCGGCTCCGAAGTGACCACAGTCTCGGTTCCGACACGACCCGGCTCCGAACTCAAAAGAGTCGAAGGAGGAAAAAGTTGATGGGCCGGGGCAGGCACCGACTGATGAGTCGGGCTCTGAAGCATCTGGGCTAGTGCCTCGGACTTAAGTAGTCGACTCACCACCCTCTGAAGGTCATGATCGGAAAGCCTCGATGACCTAGAGGAATGAGACCTTTGGCTCCGTTCAGACAGCAGGGGAGATCCTGGAGCCGAATGAACGGAGCCAAGAGAAGGTGACCTAGACCTCTTTCTGGTTGTCGGCTCCGAAGATCTTGTCGGAGCCGACACTGGTACCTCGATAACCTCGGCTCCGGCCGGAGCCGAAGCCACAGAAACTGTGGACTGAGTCTTATCGGCTCCAGCCGGAGCCGATAAAGGCAAGGTTGAACAACCTGAGGTCTCGGCTCAGAAGCCGGAGCCGAAGACCTCGATGCCTTAGAGGGCTTCCCTGTTGAAACTGACAGGGAATCCTCTGGCTTCAACAAGCCTCTCAGAATCAACTTGTTTTTCTTTCCTGCAGGACCCTGGGGCTGAAGCCATGGCACACAGCACAGGAGTCCTGCAGGTGCAAAGGCCCCAGACAATAGACACAAGAAGTGTGAGCGTCTGTCAGAGACATTTTCTGACAGCACGCATCACACTTCTTGAATCCGGAGACCTTTGCTTCTTTTGACATTTCCTTTATCTGACAGGTGTACACTAACACACACTCAAACACACAGTTATACCCTGTCCGCAAAAATTAGTAATACTAAAAATAATAATAATTTTAGCCAAAAATACTAATACTTAAGTACAAAAAGTTAAAGCAACTACACAAACACTCCCTAGGGAAGGGAAGGCCAAAGGCCCAAAGGAAGAACCATTTTAGTAAGAAAACGGGGAAAAATAGGGTCGGGGAAAAAATCTCAATGTTCTACACTAATCTAGGTAGAAATAAGTTAAAAAAGGGGAAAAGAGAGAAACTTTTTGAAGAAAAAGCTAACACTCACCAGGAACCGGTAGAAGCAACCAACCTCGAAGCTGTAGCGGCAAACGAGATCTGAGGTAACTCTCGCCTAGCATTGTGGGATATAAGGGGAGCCTCGAGCCGGTGGAACCAACTCTCGAGCTTTTAGAGTGGCCGAGTCGGAGCCGAGGTCGGCTCCGAACCCATCCAGCAAGAATGAAGGCGAGATAGACAACTTAACATATCTTGTTTCTTGGAGGAGATTTAGAGAAAGCCAGTTTAGCAAGTCTTCTAATATAGTGGGATTTTTGCCCGGAGGAATATAGGTACAGATAATATGTATATTTTTGTGAGGAGTGATTTGGAGTTTTGTGATAATTAATTCAGTATTTGTGTCAGCTAATAGGGTATGATTTATTATGCTTAGGTGCAGGCACGTTTTGTAGAGTATAGCTACTCCACCTCCTTTTTTGTTTAAGCGGTCCTGTCTGAGGATATTGTAGCCAGGGGGGAGAATTTCGTTGTCTTTTATTGTAGGTTTGAGCCATGTTTCAGTTAGACAGAGAATGTCGAACTGTTGGACTTAAAGTAAAGCATGTATTTGTGGTATTTTATTGCAGATGCTACGTATATTAAGTTGGGCAATTGAGAGTTTACCAATGGTCAGAGAAAAAAGTTGGCATACTATGAAGAGGTTTTAAAAAAATGGTAGCATTACAGAAAAGAGCAACTTGAGATTTGATTTTCTGCTGTGCCAGAGAAAATGGAAGTAACAGACTACATTAAATTTAAGAAAGCACAAACAAGCAACTGGGATGGTATTCCACAGCAGTTGCTAATTCAAGGGACACTGTGTATGCTCCAAACCTGGCCATGAGAAAGCAAGCCTACCAGCAGAAAGTCGATTCAGATAAAAAAAAGTACTAAACGTGGAAGACCGTGCAGTGTTAATGGAAAATTAATCACTGTACACCAGGCAGATGAATTTCTTCTAGCAATTAAGAGAATGTCTACAAGCAGGTACGAGATTCAAGCTGCTGAATCCAGCTATTTTCAAAACAGTTCCTGGGCGGGTCAAAATTAATTTTTGATGCATTATATGCTAAGGAGGAAATACAAAAGTTATAACAAAAAGTGAGCTATCAAAAAGGGTTTCTGCATTTTACTGTTCTGATGATAAAAGAACAGAGACTATGCCAGAGAAACATTTTCCAATGTTCCAATGGAAATTGCTTGAGAGATAGAAATAAATCAATAGGAGTATGCTGGGAATAAACCACAGACGGTAGTTGGGAGATGGAGTTTAGGATAAGCACTAGTAACTCTGAAAAATGAATAAGTGTAGGACTACAAAGCAATCACATTTGTGAAATATGGCAGAAGAAAAAAGTACAGTTGTGTACACTTATCATAAATGTACATGTTAGAGAGTATTCACTGTTTGTAGATGTTAAAGAGTATTCACTGTTGCAGTCCTAACAAATGGGTTATCTGACTCCCGGTAGCTCTCAGTTGTCCAGAATACCAAAGTTAAGTAAAAATGACGTTGGCTGCAGTCAGTTGTAAAGGACGCCAGGGCATAGAATACAAAAGGAGGCAGCCGACGTCACTCCCTCAGTCTTTCTTGCCATAACAGTCAGGAGCCACCAGAAAGTAAGGCTTAAATCAAAAAACAATTGACAAATGAATTAAACCTATACCCCAGGAAAAAAAAAAAAAATAGGACAGGACCACAAAAAGGGGGAAGGAAGGAGGGAAACCAGGACTGCAACAGTGAATACTCTAACATCTACATTTATGGTAAGTGTACACAAAGTACAGTTGTGTACACTTACCATATATGTAGATGTTAGAGTGTATTCACTGCTGCAGTCATTACATTTGATTAATCTGCTGGCAGGTTGCCCTCAGTCAGCTTGAATATCAAGACTTGGGTCCTGCGTTGGTTGCAATCTCTTCTTCCAAGACGTCAGGTCACCAGAAGTAAAAAAACATGCAGCCGACACAATTTTGTTCAGTTTTTCTTGCCCCAGATGTCAGGTGCCCCCAAATGGGGAGCAAAAATAAATCTATATAAATATATATAAATAAAACAGAACTATATGTAAATGCAAATTTAGCAACATAAACTTTACCTTCATCTAAAAACAAATACACCACAAAGGCTTTAGTATATAGTGAAGGAAAGAAAAGTTATAGAAAAGGTGGATGGCGGGTGGGTAACCCAGACTGCAACGGTGAATACACTCGAACATCTAAATTTATGGTAAGAGTACACAACTGTACTATGTTCTTAGCGTTTCACTGTTGCAGTCATTACATTTCAGTAGAATCCCAAAGCTATAGATGGGATGATGGAACTAAATAGCATTAGGAGCGGCTACAAGGCCCTGCAGAACTGCAGTGGCAAAGCCTGCCCTGGATTTGGAGAAGAGAGGCAAATGATCATGCTTTGTGAAGGTATGAACAGATCTCCAGGTAGCAGCCTCTAGAATGTCTTTGGTTGGAACCCCTCTGAGAAAAGCTGCCGAGGTAGAGGCAGCCCTGCTGGAATGTGACCTGATCCCCTTGGGCACAGCTTTACCATGGTGCAAGTAGCAGAAACGAATGCAGTAGCTTATCCACTTAGAAATAGTCTGCTTTGAAATAGCCTTCCCCTCTGATCCTGCAGCAAATGCTACCAGTAGTTGCTCAGACTTTCTTAGAGATTTGGTCCTGTTTAGGTAGAATTTTAGTTCTGTGTACTGCAGAATGAATGCAGAATCCACTCCCCCTTGTTCTGCGGATTTGGGTAAAATGTTGGCAGGTGAATTGTCTGGTTAAGAGCCACACTGGATACCACCTTAGGCATAAAAGGAGGACTGGTCCTGTGGGACACCCTGTCCGGGTAAAATGTAATAAAAGGCTCCACAGCCATGAGTCTGTAGTTCTGAAACCCTTCTTGAAGTGACTGCCAAGAGAAAAGCTGTTTTCCAAGAAAGAAATTTTATATCTGCAGTAGCCGCTGGTTCAAAAGGAGGCAGGGTGAGTTCTTCCAGCACAAAATTGAGGTCCCATGCAGGAGTCTCTGGGAGGCCTTACATTTTTAGCCCCCCCTAAGATACTGTTTAAGCAGAGGATGAGAAAAGAGGGGAGGCTCTGTGTTGTAATGAGCCGAGATGGCAGAGGCATGGATTTTTATTGAAGAAAAAGATAGGCCCTTGTCAAGCATCTCAATCTAAGGAATATTGGGCTTTGCTGTGTTTGTTCCAAGCACAGAATCTCTTCCGTATATCATAAGTTGATACTAGGCTATCTGCCCTAGGGCATTTATCAGCCTAGCCCGAGTGTGTTTGGCTTTCGCCACCCTTTTAGATTAGTTGACTGTGCCTCTGTATAGTAGGTCACAGAAGGTAGCCCTTTTAAGGTTAGTTTACTGTACCTCTGTCAAGCAGGGACACAGAAGAGATCCCAGGGGTAAACTTACGATCTCCCATCCATTCAAGATTTCGCTTGAAAAGGGTCAGGGAGGGTCTCTGCCTAACATGGATTGGGATTTTGTTCCAGAGTGAGGGGAGCCTCTGGGATACGAATCTGTCCCTCCAGCATTTCCTATTTATTTCTGCGCTGAGGTTCAAGTCCCTGGAGCGTGTAGCTCTAAGGGATCTGGATTTCCTGAGGTGAAGCATGTCCATTAATTCTGGGTTGGACATGGCCTTATACGTCAGACACAGATTGCCTCTGAGTAGGCGGTACGCAACTGAGTAGAGCTTGAGTTTCTTTAGCCGAACTGCATAGGGCATCTGTTTGAGCCCCTTGATCCTCTTGGTGAGATACTTTTGGGGTCTTTCCAGTTGCTGCAGGTGTCGGGAAAGGTACATCCCAAATGGGGCATTGTATTCAATTATGGGCCTGATAAGTGAGGAGTAGAGGGGCACAATGACCTCTCAATCTAGATGTGAACCCTTTCGTGATAAGGTGAGCTATATAGAAGGTCTTTCTAACCACTCTGGCAATGTGATTGTCAAAGGAGAGATTGCCATCTACTTGGGTCCCCAAGTCCCCAATTACTTCTTCCGTACTTAATGGATTACCACCTATGTGGTAATTTGTGGGCACTTTGTTTTTCCTAAAGGGGATGACTATGCACTTTTTGGCATTTAGCTTTAGGCCACGGCTCTGGCACCAGTTATCAGTCTCTGTGAGACCCTTTTGGAGGATAATTGTGTCAGTTGGAGAGTCGATTACGGCACCCAGATTGCAGTCATCTGCAAACTTGGTCAGCCATAGTCCAACCGTGTTAGCCTGTACCTCGGAGAAATATATACCCAACAAGAGAGGTCCCAGGACTGAGCCTTGTGAGACGCCACTTGTAACTGGTTTAGAGTCTGACATGGCACCTGCTATTCTGACCATGTGGGTTCTATCCCTGAGCCAGTTTGCAACCCATCTTGTGACATGGGGGTTATTTAAGCTGGTGAGCTTATTTATGATGCCCGAGTGGGGTATTGTGTTGAAGGCTTTTGCGAGGTCCAGATAGGCTGTGTGGACTACCTTCCCTTAATCTATGGCTTTGGTAACTGTTTAAAAGAAGTCAACCAGGTTCAAGAGGCAAGATCTGCCCTTAAAGCCGAACTGGGTAAGATCCAGTGTCTGGAGGTTCCCAATGTCTTTGTTTATGAATTTCCATGATGATACGCTCCACAGCTTTGCAGACGAGGCTAGTCGGACTTTTAGGGTGATAGTTTCCAGGGTCTGTTGTGGCACCACCTTTGTGGAGTGGGACCACTGTTGCTGTACGCCATTCCTTGGGTACATATCCTGTAGTAAGGCTGAGATTGAACAGTGACTTCATATGAGGGTTTAGTTCTTCTTGGAGCTCGTGAAAGATGCAGCCCAGGACACAGTCTGGTCCCAGTGATGCTGTGTTTTTTGCTTTGGAGAGGGCAGCTCTCACCTGTGCATCTGTGATCTCAGGAAGGCTACACTCTGTTGGGATAGACATTTGCTCTTTGGGGGGGGGGGTTTGCACCGAATCTTTCTGCCAGGATGTTGGCAATGTCTGTGGGTTCAGTGCATTTTTTGTCATTTTGCATTAACTCCGAGCATATCGGGGAGTTGCCTCCCAGGTTTCTGACATAACTAAAGGCGGCCTTGTGATAGTCTTGTGCAATTTTTCGTTCGAAGCTGGCCTTAGATGATTTTATGAGGGATCATAGTTTCTTGCTAGTACTGATCAAAGACGCCTTCCCTTTTTGGGATTTTGCTCTATCACGTAGTAGCTTTCTCCTTCTGTTGTATAGCTTATTTATGGCCGGGGTCCACCAGACAGGTCTCCTGCCTTTTGAGGAGTGAGTCTTGGTTTTATTTGGGATAGCATGCTCCATGCATTCCTGTAGGTGTCCATAGAATGCTTTTGTAAAGGATTCTGCATTTTGGGCCATATTGTCCACTGGCCCAGAGGTTTTGAATGTTTCCACCACGGTTTTGAGAAGTGTGAAGTTTGCTTTTGAGAAGTTCTTCACCGTGGTTTCCTTGGCTAGGGGTGGGGATGGAATATGGATGTCCAGTAAGATTTGTTTATGGTCTGATCTTACCAATGAAGGGTATAACTCTGGTGTGGAACACAGAGAACCCATGTTGGTGATGACCAGATCCAATACTTTTTCCCCTCTTGTGGGAGTGGTGACCAGTTATTCCATAGCATTTGAGTTTATAAATTCTAGGAACTGTTGGGCAAGAGTGTTTGGGTTGGAGTAGTTTTCCCAATCAATGTTTGGGTAGTTGAAGTCACCCAATATAATGGTGTTTGGAAAGACCTTCATATTCTCCAGTGTTCTTAGGAAAGCCGAGTGAGGTTCGTGTGTTTGGGAGGGTGGTCTGTAGCAGGCTACAAACTGAAAGGCAATTTTGCCCACTGTTAGTTGCACATGGATGGTCTCCGACACTTCGTGCAGTGCCACTAACCTGGAGGTGTGGGTATCTTTGATAAATATGGGTACTCTCATAGGTTGGTACTAGGCTATCAGCCCTAGGGCCTATACAAGCCTAGCCAAAACAATTCCCTGGCTATTTCTTCCCACACCATTTACTTCCCTGGACCCCTGTCTAGCAGGGCGACTGACGTGATCCTTGGGATGAATTTCCTCTCTCCTATCCAATAGTCAAGGTTCCTTTTGAAGAGGACCAAAGAGGCACTCTGCTTGACATGTATGGGCAATCTAGTCAAGAGTCTGGAGAGTCTCTGGGTCAGGAACCTCTCCCTCCTTTTGTGGTTCGGTCCGAGTTTTGGGGCCGGAACGCATGGTATGAAGTATAACCTGTTAGTGCTGGGGTGCTCTCGGGAGCCTTGAACCAGGTTTCTGTTACTGCACAGATATCAATATTCTCCATACTGAGGAGAGTTTCGAGTGGGTGCATCTTGAGGTTTAGACTTCTGGCGTTGAGCAGCATTACCCTTAGTTTTTTTTTCTTTGCGTTGTCTATGGAGGTGGGTTCGTCTTTTGAGCCTTGCCTAAAAAAGGCACTATGGGGGAGGCAAGAGCCTTTGCCAGTATTTGAAAACCCAGGGGTGACAGGTGCAAGCCATCCATAGCGAAGCAACATGGCTTGTCGAGCATGTCATCCCAGGCTGACAGACAGTGGATCCCCTTTGAATGGCACCAATTCTTTAGCCAATTGTCAAAACTGATCATTTTGTCTTTATACTGTGGCATCATTTTTGGTGAGGGTAAGATGCTACTCAAGGTCAGGTTCATACTGGCCTGGGCTACATAATCAGAGCTCCTCCAAGTCTTTTTTCATGTAGTCCAGGGAGGTACATCTCAGGTGATTCGCACCAGCATGGACAATGACGGAGTCATATTTGTACTTGCTTTGGAGTGACATGAGTGCTTGTGTTATGTGGTGGATACTGGCACCCAACAGGCAGCTTACAGCGACGACCTCCTTGTTCAGCCTGGTGAGTGGGACGTCAGTGTGTCTGACAACAGAGTCACCTATTACAAGTGTATTAGGTGTGTTGTTTAGCCTTAAGGGCTGTGACTGTGTGGCACACTGACTTTGTGAGCTATGTGCTACGTGGGTATTGTTTCGTGGTAGGGGTTGCTTGGATGTCTGCTTTGGAGGTCTCTGCTGCTTAGGCGGATTTTTATTTAGAGCCTCAGAGTATGTTTTTGTGCGTTTGGTTTGCTGATCTATGTGAGACTGGACTTGTGGTGTGTGCGGTTACTTTCGCCTCCTGACAGGCTGTGCCAGTGCTGGGTTGAGCTTATCCTCCAGTTTTGGCTATATAGTTGCATCTCTCACATATATCTGAGCTTGTTGGGAGGAGGAGAGGGTGGTGTGTATACATAAGGCAGTTGTAACATTGCCTCAAGATTCCCAGATTCACCAGCTGGACTGGAGAGTAAACCCAAAACTGACCTTTGGACATGCCTGACTAATACAGGGAACTACTTATTGACTGATCAGAAAGAACCAATAGGGAGCAAGTGCTTAAAGGAGTACAAAAGAGGATGTAGTGCTTAAGTTTATTTGTATTTACCTATGAGATTACTTATACGAGCAAGTGCAGGGCTTTAGAATGAAAAAGAGTGCTTATTTTGAGATTTAGAGCAGTTCTAATAAAAAAAATTGAAGAGCAGAGTTTGTGGAGCCGGGAATAGTTTAAACCTGTTTAAGCGGTAACCACTCCTACAGGGACAGGCAGGCTGCTCAGCGTTAACCACTGCCACTGGTGAACACAGACTTCCCTTTAGCCCAAGCAAGCACTGGCCTCCAAGAAACTTACAAACACTTCAGAACAGCAAATCTGTAACTGAACTTTATTAAATTTCAGAAAGTGGGGAAAAAAAAGCTTTTTTTTTTTTTTTTTTTTTTTTTTTTAGTTTAAAGGTAGCAGAGATAAGTAGCAAAATAGTCAGAACAGTGCAATACGTGACCCCACACTTGAGTGCTAGGCCAGAGTCAGGTAAAATGCATAAGATTTTCTAGTACTAGGCCTTCTGGCTTCCAAAATGACATCCATCACAGATTTACTGAGAGGTGTTGTTTGAATAATTAAAATGATCAGCCATGCTGCAAGATTCAGAGTTTGGAGCAGAGTGTGCAGAATTTGATTGTTCTGCTGAGACATTAGATGAGTTATTTGAGGCAAGTACCAAGGAGGAAGTTGAGACATATTCCTTAAAATTGGGTACCAACGCTAGCGAGGCCAGTCCAGAGCAACTAGGATCATTTTTGTTTTTTCCTGCCTGACTTTTAGTAAGACCTTGGAGAGAAGAGGCAGAGGGGGGAAAGAAGACTGATAGCACAGAAAAGCTTGGAAGGTGATGCCCTAAGTTCTTGTGCAGAATTTGTCCAGCTGATAATTTTGGGGAGAGGCAAATAGATAAATGTCTGGGCTCCCCCATTTCTGTGTTAACATGCTGGGGATTTGTGGACCCAGTTTCCATTCGTGCGAGTCCATAAGATTTCTGCTTAGGTCGTCCGCCAGAGTATTTTGCTTTCCTGGCAAGAATTGAGCTTTAAGATGTATTTGGCAAGTCAAAGCTGCGTTCCACAATGCCATGGCTAGTCTGCAAAGGGGTTAGGAATGTGTACCGCCCTGCTTGTTTATGTACCACATAACTGTGGTGTTGCCCATCTTTATCAGTAGTTGTCCTGGATGCAGCAAGAAGTCCTTGAAGGCAGTCAGAGCATTCTGAACAGCTAGCATCTCTTTCTGGTTGATATGCAGATGCATTTGTTTTGGGCTCCATTTGCCCTGAATGCATTTCCCCGCCAGGTGGGCCCCCCCAAGCATAAACTGACGCGTCTGTAGTTAGGGTTTGGGTGGCAGGGAGTACAGTGAGCGACAGCCCCTTGTTTTGGTGACATGTCTCTGTCCACCAAAGAAACTCCTGTTGTAGGCAGGGAATGAGAGGAATCATTGTTTCCACACTGTGACGATGCTGACTCCATAAACTTTTTAGGTACCATTGAAGTTTCCTCATATGCAGTCTCGCATACGAATTAGTAGAATGCAGGATGCCATGAACCCAAAGCCTGCAGAATGTGTCTTGCAGATAACTGGGTTTTTGTTGCCATTTGTTTCAAGTACGTTGAAAGTTGCCTTTGTCTAGCATAAGGTAAGCCATCTGGGCAGTTGTATTCAAGCTTGCACCCAGGAATGTAATTATTGGAGAGGGTACCAGTTGGGATTTCTTTTAGTTTATGGTGTACCCTAGGCATATTAGAAGCCTTTTTACAAAACGCCAGAAGTTGAAGAGAGAGTGTCCTTGTCCTCTGCTTGAATGAGACAGTCGTCCAGATGAGGATAAATTTGAATGCTTCTTTGTCTGCAGAATACAATTACTGGTGCCAGGCACTTTGTAAAGACCCTGGGCGCAGTAGATAAGCCAAAGGGCAGTGCAGAGAGTTGGTAATGCAAAAAACCTGGCTTGAAGCGGAGGTATCTTCTGCATGATTCCCTTATTGGGATATGCAGGTATGCCTCTAGTCCAGAGTCACTAACCAAGCGTTCCTGCCCAGCATAGGCAGTAGCTGTTGTAAAGTCAGCATTTTGAATTTTTGGAATATCCAGGAACGTGTTCAAATTCGATAATTCCAGTATTGGACGCCAGGCATTGTCTTTTCTGGGTACCCGGAAATGTCCAATAAAAACATTGTCCTTTTTGCTTTCCTGGTACTGGTTGAATAGCCCCCATATCCATGAGGGACATAACTTGTTTGAGCCTCTGCCCACTGATTTTGTGGCAGATCTGGAAATCCGTTTGGAATTGGCAAAGCATGGAAATGAAATCTATACTCCTAGGATACTATGTTTAATACTCACTTGTCCTGGGTAATTAACTGCCAATTTTGAGCATGAAGTGCTAGTTCTCCCCCGAAGGGGGCTGCCAAAAGGTAACTTGGTGAAGGTAGAAGAAAGTCATTGAGACTACTTACTGCAGGGTTGTGCTTTGTTTCCTCCAGATTTGGAGGTGGAGGCACCCCACTGCTTTGACCTGCAAGAACCCTGTGATTGTTATCTGGAGCCTTTTGAGCATCTGGATTTGCCTTGAGTGGCTCTGCTGGATACAGGAAAGGACCAATGTTTAGTAGGCCAGTGCCTACTGAACCTAGGTGGCTGCATTTGCAAGAAATCTTTTACAGTTTGCATAGATTTAGCTTGATCTTCCATTTTCTTTAAAACCTCTTCTGCCTTATTACCAGAGTATCATGCTGCAAGGGGGAAATCCAACAATTTAGCTAACATGATCAGGCACATTTGGCTCCTTGAGCCAGACATGCCTTCTAATCACAGATCCAGTAACTGCGGCACTGCAGGAGGCCTCCAAAGAATCAAAACCACATTGCAAAGTATGCTTTCCAACTTGTTCTGCTGAATGCAATAATTCCTGTAACTATTTTCCACACAATCAGAAATCAACATAATTTTCTGTTTCAGTACGCCCATAACATGCTGTTGATATTTAAGCATATGAAAGTGGCAGTTTAAGGCCCTGATTGCCAAGGTTGCAGACGTATAAACCTTCTTTCCCCATCTATCCACTGCCCTGGAATCTCTATCAGAGGGGGTAGGATTTTTGGCTGTAGAGGCCTTTACACCCTTGGGACCCTGTGAAATAGTCTCAGGATCAGCAGCAGGATTTTTTAATACAATGTGGAAGTCAGGAACCATGTAATATCTGTCTGGCTTACTAGGAGCCAGAGGTAGAGAATCAGGAGCCATGCTTGATTCCGAAAACTCATCAACAATGAGTAATACAGCAGGTATTGCCAAAGGCCTATGCTGAGGAAGAAGGAAACCCCTAAGCCTCTTTTTTGATTCGGAGAAGTCCTGACCCTCCCAATGAAAATGTTCCTTTGAAATATGCAAAGTCTCTCCAAAAGAGTAATCCGCAGGAGGAGATGCAGATGGGATGGATTCCTCTGCATCAGAATCCTCATAGGGTGGAATAGAAAATTCCTCATCAGAAGAGGAATCTGAAGAAATGGAAACCTGATAGGATTCATAATCAGTACCTTGCCTAGGCCTCTTAGCGGGGGGTGGGTGGGAGTGGAAACCCTGATCAAGGTAATAGAGTACTCGGCCATTTTGATAATCTGTTTTTTTTTTTTTAGGAATAGGGGCCTGAGCATGCGGCTCATGCATTAGTTTCTTAGACAGATGTTTTGGACCTTGTTTTTGAGGCTGGCATCGGTTTAATATAGAAGTGTTGAGACTAGAAAACACCCTCAGAAGCCAATGCCTGCCCAGCGGCTCTGGACACATCCAAGGAAGAGACATCCGCGGGTTCAATACCCTGAGAATTTCGTGGCTACACTCAAAAGTAGCAGGTATCAGGGGCTGCGAAAGCGCCTCACTGAGTACTAGCTTAGAAGAAGCTTAGTCTGTTTTGGACCTCGACGGTCTTTTTCTTTGCGTTTTTTGTGAACTCCGGTAGTTGGACTGCTAACTGACTACATTTCAGGATAATTGAATCTTGATCCAAAATATTTAGAAGCAAAAATATACAGACGCTTAGTAGTGCGTTGGTTAAATCTAGCACAAAACCGACAGCAAGGCACGTTATGATCTGGGTCTAGGCAAGGAATACAGTACAAATGAAAATCCTTATGAGGTATTTGCTTCCCACAAGTAATGCAATTAAACTTTTACTGACATCGGTAAGGAGCAAAAAAGATTTTCCTCAATGGGGTACTTGGCTTTAGTTTGAAGACTTTGGTTCTGAAACTCTAATGTGAAAATTTCAGGAGTCGGCAGACCTGCACTTGCGAACTACCGCTGCTTCGGGCACCGCGTGGCAAGAAAGACTGAATAAAATGGCGTCAGCTGCATGTTTTATACCCTTGATGACCTGACGTCATGGAAGAGGAGCTAGCAACCGACGCAGGACCCAAGACTTATTCAGGCCGACTGAAGGCAACCTGCCAGCAGATTACCTAAAATAATGACTGCAACAGTGAAACACGAAGAACATCTGTACTAAGTTCGTGTTTCACTGTTGCAGTCCTAACAAATTGGTTGATTACCAAAACCCAGAAAAAAAGGGGGGGGGCAACAGCATCAAGGGTTGGAGATAATGCCTTGCAACACCGCAGTGGCAAACCCCGCCATGGCTCTGGAAAACAGAGGCAAATTATAATGCTTTGTAAAAGTATGAACAAAAGACCATGTGAAAGCCTTCAAAATGTCTTCAGTAGGGACACCTCTTAGAAAGGCTGCCAAAGTAGAAACTGCCCTAGTAGAGTGGGTCCTAACTACTTGAGGTGGAGCTTTGCCATGAAAACAACAAAAAGTAATGCAGTGGGCAATCCAATTAGAAATGGTCTGCATAGAAATAGCCTTGCCCTGGGCTCCAGGGACAAAACTGACCAATAACTGTGTTGATTTACGAAGGTACTTAAGTCCTGTCCAGGTAAAAATCTGAGCCGTCTGTGCACATCAAGAGAATGTAAGATCCTTTCACCTCTATCGTGAGGATTAGGAAAGAAGGTAGGAAGGTGTATGGACTGATTAAAAGTCAGGCTAGAAACCACCTTAGGCATAAAGGAGGGATTAGTCCTCAGACTATCTGCATGGAAAAGAAAAGGCTCCACAGCCATCAAAACTTGCAGCTCAAAACCCTCCTTGCTGAAGTTATAGCCAAGAGGAAGGCTATCTTCCAAGAGAAACTTGGAATCTACAGAGGCAGCTGGCTTAAGAGGAAGAGCGAGTTTCTACAGAACAAAATTAAGATCACAGGCTGGAGTAGGTGCTCTTCTGGGAGGTTTTAGATTGCAAGCACCTCTGAGAAACATTCTCATTAGGGGATGAGAGAAAATGGGCTGTTCAAGAGAACAATGAGCACAAAAGGCTGAAGCATGGATCTTGAAAGGAAAAAGAAAGACCAACCTGAAGCAAATCAGTCAGGTATTGCAGGAACAGAGGAAGGGTAGGTTGAGAAGCAGACTTCCCTCTAGCCTGCATCCATTGAGAGAGAACCTCTCTCCATTTGCCCGCATAGGACTTCCTAGTGATACGCCTCCTGACCTCCCTTCAGCATGTCAACCATCTGTTGGGAAAGGGCAGAAGAAAGGGAATGAGTCATATAATGAGCCATGCTGCCAAATGGAGAGACTGAAGATGAGGATGTAGAATGTTTCCCCTTTCCTGAACCAAAATATCTGGCTTCAGAGGAAGATGCCAAGGTAGAAGATGGGAGAGACTGTGAAGCAGCAGATACCAATGCTGTCTGGGCCAGTCCAGAGCTACGAGAATAGTCCTTGGACGTTCGTCCCTGATCTTCACTAATACTCTGGGAAGAGGAAGAGGAGGGAAGACTTACACTGACAGCAATGTCCAAGGGACGGGCAGAGGATCCACTTTCCAGGCTCTGCTGTGCTGCTGTCTGGTGCAAGAGAGAGGTAGCAGACAGTTGCCTGGGGAGGAGAAAAGATCCACCACAGGAGTGCCCCAACGTTAAACGACGCTGTAAAAGACTGCTCTGTTTGGCTGCCACTCGTGAGGATCCAGGGTATGCCTGCTCAACTGGTCTGCCAAAACATTGAGCCTTCCTGGAAAAAACTGAGCTAGAAGATGCAGGTCCAGGGATGCTGCTATGGACCAAAGATCCATGCTTTGCCTACACAGGGGGTAAGAGTGAGTCCCTCCCTTCTTGTTGATGTACCACATGACCGTAGTGTTCTCTGTCCTGACAAACAGGGTCCTGGAGAAAGAAGATGCTTGAAAGCCAGTAAGGCCTGCTGAACTGCAATCAACTCTTAGATTTATGTGCAGGTGCATCTGCTGGCCGTTCCAACAGCCCTATATGCATCTGCCATCCAGGTGTGCTCCCCAGACGTAGTCTGTAGTCAGAACTTGAGTGGCAAGAGGTGTCCAAAAAGGCATGCCTTTGTTTTGTAGACAGTCTGCTGCACACCACAGAAACTGTCTGCAGAGATGGAAGCAAAGGAAACATCATATCCAGGTCCTCAGTGTTGACACCAAATGTTCTTGAGGTATCATTGAAATTTCCTCATATGCAGTCTTGCATATGGAATCTTGAGAATACAAGATGCCATGAATCCCAGAGCTTGCAGGTACTTCCTTGCAGGGAGCTGGGACAAGCTTGCCAAGTCCTTGAAGTAAACTTAAAAAGAGTTAACTGCTTCTCCTGGGTGAGATTTATCATCTGGGTGGCTGTGTTCAGACTCACTCCCAGGAATGTCATCTCCTTGGTTGGTACCATTTTCGATTTGTCCACATTGAGTGTAACCCAGGGAAAAGAGAAGAGTCTTTATGAATTCCAGATCCTTTAATAGCTGTTCTTGAGAACTTGCTTGAAATCATCAGACAGTCCCAAGTATGAGTAAATCTGAATTTTCTTCTACCTGCAAAAAGCAATGACTGGGGCCAGCACTTTGTGAAGATTCTGGGAGCAGTATACAAGCCAAAGGGCAGCACAGAGAATTGGTAATGTTGCTCGCCCACTCTCGAAACGAAGGTACTGCCTGCAACTTTCCCAGATAGGAATGTGCAGATAAGCCTCAGAGATTCAAGGTTACAAGCCAGGAATCCTTTTCTAGAGGTGGTAGCACTAATGTAGAGTGAGCATTTTGAACTTTGGAATTACTAAAGAGAGTTCAGAATGGAAAGATCATGGGTAGAATGCCAGGTGCCTTTTTTTGGAAATAGGAAAAGCCCGGAATAAAAGCCCTGGCCTACCTGCTGAGCAGGGACTGATTCTATTGCTCCCAAATGAGGCAGACAAAATTTGTTTTTCTACTTCTGCCCTTTGGTTTGGAGGAATGTCTGGGAATCCCTTGGGAGCTGGAAAGGTGCGGAAAGAAAACCTGTGCCTTAGGGACACCGTTCTGAGCACCCATTTGCTGTCTGTGATAGTGGCCCAGACATCCGCAAAAAGGGCCAACCTTCCCCCTAAAGGACTCTCCCGGCAAGCAAGAACAGGCAGAAGCTATAAAAAAGTCACTGAGAGGATTGAGATGCAGGCTTGTAACTTCCCCCTTTAGAAGTGGAAGGCTGCAAATGCCTAGACCTTTGAGAAGCAGCAGCCTGCCTTCTAAAAGATCTGTAACCTCTAGTCCTGAAAGGTTCTGTCTGCTGGTATCAGGAAAGGTCAAACTCTTGGAAAGGTAATTCCTGCTAAAGCGAGGGGGTTGAACTTGCAAAAAATCCTTAGTTTACATTGACTTGGCCTTATCCTCCATCTTCACCTCCTCTGCTCTGCTGCCAAAGAGACTGTCTTTATGCAAAGGTACATCCAAAAGCTTAGCCTTAAATTCTGGAAAAGGCTGTTCTGAGCCAAGCATGCCTTCTGATAACAGATCCAGTAGCCATAGCCCTGCTGGAGACCTCATGGATGACAAAGCCTCAAAGCAAAGAATGCTTACTGACCAAATTGGCTGAATGTAGTAACTGCATGTCTTTTACTCAACGCCAAAAGAGGTACACTTGCTATCCTAGACTTAGCCCCCAAAGTGTGCTACTAGTACTTCAGCATATGAAAGACAATTGGTAGCCCTAATAGCTGGGGTGGCAGAGGTATAAACCTTCTTGCCCCACCTATCTAGGTTCCTAGACTCCCTGTCAGAGGGACCAGGGATTCCTGATAACAATGGCCTTAAATCCTTTGGGGCCCTGAGAAATAACCTCTGGATCAGCCAACGGATTCCTGAAAAGTAACAGATGAGAATCAGGGGCTCTGTAGTACCGGTCAGGTTTCCTGGTTGCAGGAGGAACAGAATTTGGAGACTAGGAATTTTCCAGAAAAACATCAACAGCTTCCAACATAGAGGGAATAGCAAGAAGCCTATAAGGAGGTAAATCCAGAAACTTGTAAATAACAAACCGGCTCAGCTCCCCAGACACTGCAAACTAACCAAAAGGGCGAAAAAACACAATAATTCTATTCATGTGAACAGATAACTTGGCGCTTTCACCCACATACATAGTCAGGCATCTCACCCACATACACAGTCAGGCATCATCAGAGTTAGAGAGCCCTTCATCTTTGTTACATTTAAAGCTATTCGTTAGACACACCCCTCTAGGCAACCAACCCCAGCCAAAAAGCAATTTGTAAATTAAAGTCACAGTAAAACATCACTCCTATGCTTGTTAGAAAGCACAGTTACTTATAACTAGAAAAAATGTTGTTCAACTTAAAACACAAACATTTAAAAAAAATCAATATAGACATTTGTACAAAAGTAGTAAATAAAAATAGTAAATAAAAAATAATGTAATACTTAACATTCTTCAAACAAATGTAGATTTATACTTTAAAATGCTAGAAACTGAGATGCGATCATTAATGCCTGGAGGTCTAGATGTATCCAGTCTCAACTGCCAGATGCACTCCCACATCTCAAGTAAAACTTTTAAATCACATCCTTTGTCATTAAATGGAATTCTGTCCATTACAAAATACAGAAATCTCTTAAAATTAGGGCAACTCGACTACGCATATACAAGGCATTGCTAGTTCTTTTGTTCCTGATGTCTCTTAGGTGTTCCAGGATTCTGAGCCTTAACTTTGTTGTTTTCCCAACATAGAAAGTAGAACAGCTCACCATGTTGCAATTTACACTACCATCTTAGTGTTACAGTTACAGAATCCAGGACACCTAATAGTTTTATAGAAGCCTTGAACTGCCACACAAGGACCATTGTTAATAAACTTAGATATACTACAAACTCCACAATAATTTATTTTGGAGCTCTTTTATGTCTCAATGTTAGGTTCAGCTTCCATCAATTCTTTAAGGTTCCTACCTCTACTAAATGTAAAAGTTGGGGTGTTACCTATAATACTTAATAGTATCACTGTCAAAAGAACTCTGCCAAGTGTCCTTAATTCTAATAATTTGCCCTGCCTGCCTATTATATGGCAAAATCACAGCCTGTTTTTTGTGTTGTGCATGGGAGTCTGAAGCCAACTCATTCCCCTCCTGGAATTCCTTCATTAAACCTCCATGCAAAATAGGTTTAAAAGATGTAATTCTCTTAGTTTCTATTTCTTTTCTAACTCTGGACAAAATTTCTTGTGGATAACCCCTTTCTGTAAACATAGCAGTCAAGCTGGTCAACTCAATGTTTAGCCGTTCATCCTCACTAATCAGGCTGGATAATCTAACCATTTGGCCTTTGACCAGGTTCTTCTTGATATAGTGGGGATGACAACTCTGAAAATGCAAGAAACTATTAGAATAAGTTTTCTTGCGATATATACTCCCATTTGGGCCAACATCATGCATGTTTTTGTATAACAATATATCCAAATAGTTGCAGGTTTCCCCATGTATAGTGTAGGTGAATTTTAAGAATGGGGTAGTGTTAAGAAAAATCAACAAATTTATGGATCCATTCCCTACTCCCTGTCCAAAAAATTAGTACATCATCAAGGTAATGCAAATACAGCATTACCTGTTTCATATACTCAGTAGGGAACACCTTCGCCATCTCCCATTCCGCCAGTACCAAGTTGGCATAGATTGGCGCACACCTAGCACCCATGGCAATTCCTGCCACTTGTCTAAACAGTTCACCTTCAAATCCAACAAAATTGTTGGACAAAACCATTTCCATAAGATCACACTAAATTTGACAGTACGGAAACCACTATATTTGTCCAAACTCCTACTAAACATGTCCAGACCTTGTACCCGAGGAATGATCGAAAAAAGATTTATAACATCAATTGTCACCAAAAATGTTTCAAAAATTTGTTTTTGTTTTATAACCTCCAAGCAGTGCCACGAATTCCTTAGGCTATGTGGCAAACTTTTACAGTGAAAATCTACGTAGGAAGCCATTGCTTCTGTTTTGGAGCTTTTTGCTAACAAGACTGGATGAAAGGATGGGTTCATTCTGATTTTTGTGAATTCTTGGAATTCCAAAAATGGAGGGGGTCACTGGGAATTCAACCATCAAATAACGGTATTCATTAACATCAATGATCCCCTCCATTAACCACTCGTAAAGACGCCAGTCAATTTTAGTGTATGCCATACACATTTAATTCCTAGATACTCTGGCATGTGTGTTTGTGTCACTCAAGACTGTACCATCTTATTCTAGTAGATAATGTTAGACATGATTCACCCCCCCCCCCCAGTCAGGTTTCATGACCCTATACAAATTAGTGGCAGTTAGTTCTTGAAGACAAAACCTCGCCCCAGGTGTTCAGTTATCCAATTCCCTCCTTGGTCCCCTAAACATTCTTCTAAAGTTGTGCCTCACACAACTTCTCGAAGATATGTATACATGGGTGTTTTAGGAGGTACAAAGGTACTCTACCTCTTTAGTCCAATAACATTGTCAATGGTTGGACTAGGTTTTTTATAAAAAAAAAAAAAAAAAAAAATACTTCCAAGTTAAACTGTCTAGTATACATCTTTAAGTTAACCAGTACTTTGGCCGTTTCATTTCTAAAGGAAGGGACAAATGTAAACCCCTTCTTAAATAGAGGGGCAAATAGTTATCAGTCAACTCTAAATTAGAGAAGTTAGAAACACCAACATTGTCAACTTTGACCAAATTGCAAGAATGTGTCACAATAGTTTGTAGAGTTAAAGCAAGTCACTCCTAAATATCTGCTGGCACTCTTCCCCTCAATCTCGGTGTTCGTTACACTGTCTAAACTGTTTAACAAATGTGAATAATTCACTGATGAATTTTCTGAAACAGATTCTAAGACAGACGAAAAACATCGTTGCCTTTGATTGTCACAAAAAAAGTTACAAATATTGTCACAAAAAATACCATGATGTAGCGGCTGTAACCCAGCCTCATTGTGTAATTTAATGTCACTGTTGAAGGTGGTCAGTTGTTCAGAGACCACATGCTCTTGTATTGCCTCTGCCCCTCCCCTGTTGCCGATTGCGCTCTCGAATGCATTCCAAGCGCCTTACGGGGTGGGGATCTAAAAAAACTTTGTTGTCATGATATATTTCAGCCTCAGTCAGTGATTCGTCCCTAAAAT
The DNA here is from genome assembly GCF_019279795.1 of Protopterus annectens. Classification (NCBI taxonomy): domain Eukaryota; kingdom Metazoa; phylum Chordata; order Ceratodontiformes; family Protopteridae; genus Protopterus; species Protopterus annectens. The sequence continues at coordinate 263,525,081 of NC_056749.1, forward strand.
TGATCAATTTGCCCACCAACATTGTACATATCCTGTCGGGAATTACCCGCTATGTTGACAGTCAAAAAACTAGAGCTACCATTTACACGTTTAAATTCCTTAAAATGCGTGTATACCGGATTAGTAGCATAGTCACTAGTATCCCTTTTGAGTTTAACCATTTTAGTCTCAAGACCTTTTTTCACAAACTTTTCAGTTTCATAAATAATCTTGTCATATTTATTTTTGTTAAACTCAAAAAGCAAATCTTTCGTTATGTTAGTGTTAAGTAAACCAAGCTCCTCCTTTAAAGTCTCTAGTCTATTATTCCGAATAATAATTTATCAATTCCATATCTGTCTGGTCACAGAAGGCCAGTAGTTCCTTGAAACCATCTGTACCTACTCCAAAACCCATCGGCAGTTTAAATAACCTGAGCCCCTTCGGAAACTTGTTTGAGCTCAAGGGATTTTTCCAGAAACACATTATTCATTTGTAGGGCTTTCAGCTTTCTTAGTTTATTTTCAAATTGACCTAACTGTACCTTTAAAGTATCCGATTCAGGTTGCTGCCCGGCTTCTGGCTTCCAATCCATAGCTGGAGCCCTAAGAAGTGTATCAAAGTTTTTAGGCGAACAGCAGTTTGCTGTTCTGGTGACTTGGTTGTTAGCTGTCAACCCCCTGTTATTCATCAAATTCACTGAAGTGTTAACCCACCGCTTCACCTCTGCTAGTAGAAGGGTGTGTGTGAAGAGTAAATAACTGTACCTGCGATTCAGTCAACAATCGTTTGAATATTGTTCGGAACATTGACCGCCATACCTTTCTCCTTAAATAAATGAACTAGTTGGTTAGTCAGTTCAACATACTGCAGCATGAGCTGCTCCATAGCTGTCGTCCACCAAAGTTAACAGGATCAAAGAAGCCGGTTGGAAGAACAGTAAACTACCAGCAGACACAACGTTCCTGACCTACCCCCATTTAATAGGTTCTCTGAGAGGTATCGCCAAAAAAAGAGAAATCCTCTGGAGGAGAGACCCAAGGGATGGACTCCTCTGCATCTGAATCCTCAAAAGGAGGAAAAGCCTGAGAAAATTCCTCATCAGCAGAAATGCTGGAAGAAACAACCTGAGCAGGTCAAATCCTCAGGGGAAACATCCCTACTCCTTTTAGGAGGAGAACGCTGAGAAAACCTATTAAGAGTAAACAAACCATTAGCTATTTTAACCATTTGGGATCGAGGGGAACGAGAAGAAACTGGAGCCTGCCTTTTCACAGGCTTATGAATGGAAAATTTACCTGCAAGCCTGAAGGATTCAGGAGGCTTGGCAACCGCTGAAGTTGTAGCAGAGGTTGAAGGAAAAGGTTTGCTGTCAGAACGCAAAACGGAGGCCTCTGACACTGGAGTCAGCTTAGCAACTCTGGCTCCAGCAGAAGTGAAGACTGACGACAGGTCGGAAGAAAAAACAGAGGTTGAAGGCCTAAGGGACTCAGACTTAATCAAGGTCTGCGGTTGTACATCAGCGGACTGCAGGGACTGCAAAGGGGTCTCACTGGCTACCGCCCGACTACCAACTTAACCTCATCCGAGGACTTGGCTTTCTGAGGCCTGTCGCGGTCCTTTTCCTTGTGATTCTTCGTAACATCCAAAGCCTGAAGACCGGCGGACACCATACCAATGAACTTAGGCCAAACTCCAAAATGCCTAGCCAAAATCTTAGCCCGATGACGGCTAGTATGTGGATTAGAGGCACAGAGATCACACTTGAGAACGTAGTGGTAAAGGCCTGAACAAATAATGCAATAAGAATGAAAATCTCTATGAGGAATCTGCTTCACAGGTAAGGCAAATTATTAACTTTTTCTGACATTCGTTAAGGCAAGAAAAGAGGATCCCCAATGGGGTACTTTGCTGTAGTAGACTTCAACTCTTGTAGTTGGAAACCAACAAAAGGTAAACTGCCAACCAGCACTCAAGCATGAAAAGCTTCTGCTTCGGGCTCCGCGGCAAGGAAGACCGAGGAAGTGACGTCAGCCGCCTCCTTTTGTATCGGACGCCCTGCCATCCTTTACAACAGACTGCAACAGAGGTCATTTTTACTTACCTTTGATATTCTGGCCGACTGAGGGCTACCAGGAGCCGGATAACCCATTTGTTAGGACAGCAACAGTGAAACACGATGATCATGGAAATACAGGACTTTTTTTTTTACTTTGTTAAACTTGTAAGGGATTGCAAAACATAAGCCCTACTTAATGTTGTTCCAAATGTTAATGACATTAAGTAGCACTTCATATCGTTAACATTTGGAACATTAAGTAGAGGGAAACAGGAAGGAAACAGGTAACTTAAAATTTTTGTTCTCATCAGTATTTTTACAAAACATGACATACACCGCATATTATATGGTAAAGATCTTTCAGTTACTGTGTGTAATAGGGATACTAAAGTAAAAGGTGCCCTTCCCACATTTTCTTCTCTTTTTACACTGCAGTGCTTACATTTCTTAAAACTGAAAAAAGCAAGTCTGGACAAAACGGCATGGTACAAGTAAAACTGACTATGCTTTTTCTTTTGTATAGGGCAGTAACTGGATTAACACCCTTGGTTTGATTTAACAAATTGGAAAGGAAAGAAACAGGTAAACAAAAGAATATTTAATGCAATGAAAAGTTTTCCTTTAGCAAATAACTGTTCACACTTAAACAGCAAAAGTTTGCAGCAAAGGCAACTGTGCATCTGGTTCTCATTTTTCTATGGAGATGACTTGATAAAGGCAATAAACAATCTTTTAGCCACTAAAAGAAAGGAGTTATGTTTTCTGAAAGCATTCAAGTTGTTCTCTACACCTGGAAAAGGAACAAATGTGAGAAAAAAAAAAAAAAAAGACACCACTAAGTAGATGCACAGGTTGTACTATGCATCTTCGCATGGATAAAGTACAGTTTTGTACCTACCATAAATGTAGATGTCCGAACAGGATAGCATCTGCAGTCATAACAAATGGGTTGTCCTGTCGTCAGGCAGCCCTTCGGTCGGCCGGATTCCAAAGTCTGGGTCCGGCTTCGGCTGATGTCGCACTTCACCAGACTTCATCTCTGCTGGTCTTCGGGTATAAAGGCATCAGCCGACGCCATTTTCCTCAGTGTTTCTTGCCCCAGATGCCAGTTGCCCACTTGGAAAGCTAAATTTTGGATAAATGCCAATGTTTCCAAAATAACAGAAGGCAAACAAAAAATAAGCATGTATGTACATATATACAAACAAATACACCATAAGAGACTAGCTAGCTATTAGGAGGGTAAATACCCTAGGAGTACCACAGAGGGGAAGGAGGGTGGGTAATCCTGACTGCAGATGCTATCCTGTTCGGACATCTACATTTATGGTAGGTACAAAACTGTACTATGTCCTTCAAGGATGCATCTGCAGTCATAACAAATGGGTAGAATACCATAGCCAAACTAGGGGAGGAGGAAGAAGAATTATGGTGTAGTTAGGATCCCTTGCAATACAGCAGTGGCAAACCCTGCTCGGGATCTAGAGTATAGAGGTAAATTATAATGCTTGGCAAATGTATGCACGGAGGTCCAAGTAGCCGCCTCAATAATGTCCTTGGTTGCCACTCCTCGTAAGAAAGCTGTGGTAGTGGCTGTAGCCCTTGTAGAATGAGGTCTTATGTTCTGTGGAATTGGTTTTCCATGGTAGGAGTAACAGAATCTTATGCAATTTCCTATCCATTTGGAGATTGTCTGTTTGGAAATTGCTTTTCCTTCCCTTCCTGTTGCATAGGCTACTAAAAGCTGGTCAGTTTTTCTGTTACCTTTGGTTCTGTCCAGGTAGTAGCGTAACTGTCTATGTACATCCAAGGTATGCAGCAGTCTTTCCCCCGTTCTGTGGATTGGGAAAGAAGGTAGGCAGGTGGATTGCCTGGTTTAAAGACACTCTGGATACCACCTTAGGCATAAATGTAGGATTAGTTCTCATGGACACTATCTTGATGGAAGATTAGGAAGGGTTGTACTGCCATTAAGGCCTGTAGTTCCGAAACCCTCCTTGCTGAAGTAATTGCCAGTAGGAAAGCAGTTTTCCATGATAGGTGTTGAAGATCTGCTGTTGCTGCTGGTTCAAATGGAGGGAGTGTCAATTTTTCTAGCACAAAGTTCAAGTCCCATGCTGGTAATGGTGGTTTCCTAGGAGGTTTTACATTCTTGATCCCTCCGAGGAACTGCCTGAGAAGAGGATGCGAAAAGACAGGTGGATCGAAGCTGTATTCTGCTGAAATAGCTGATGCATGCATCTTGATGGAGGAATAGGACAGGCCTGTATGTAGAAGCTCTGCCAAGTACTCCAGGATGTTAGCAATATCTATGTTCGACACATCTTTTCCTCTTTCAGTACTCCAAATGACAAACCTTTTCCATTTTCCTGCATAGTTCCTTCTTGTTGAAGGTCTGCGGGCTTCAAGGATAATGTCTTTAACCCTTTGGGATAAGTCTGGGTTAGTTGCTGTTATGTGATGTGATGTTCCAGGCAGTCAGTTGCAAGGTTTTTAGGTTTGGGTGCATGATGTTGTAGTTGTTCTGAGTTAACATCAAAGACATCAGGGGTATTGACCACATTCTCCCCTGAGACATGCTCCTCAGCAATGTATACCAGTGTTGTCTTGGCCAATTCGGAGCTATCAGAATTATCCTTGGACGTTCCTCTTTGATTTTCAGTAGTACCTTGTGCATCAAAGGAAGAGGTGGGAATGCATATGCTGTCAGGCCTTTCCAACTGAAGGATAGAGAGTCCACCTTCCATGCAAGTGGGTGGTATGTCCTTGTGCAGAATTTTTTGAGCTGGTTATTGAGTGGGGATGCGAATAGGTCCATTTGTGGCATTCCCCATTTCTTTGTGATGGCCTTGAAGATGTCCGGGTGTAGCATCCATTCGTGAGCATCCGAGGTGGTTCTGCTTAACATGTCTGCTAGGGTATTTTCTTTTCCCGGCACAAATATTGCCTGTAACTGGATGTTGTAGCTCAGAGCCATATTCCAAAGGTCCAGAGTCATCCTGCATAGGGGGTATGAATGAGTGCCTCCCTGTTTGTTGATGTACCACATGACTGTGGTGTTGTCGGTCCTTATTAAATGGCCTTCTTTGAGGAATGGTCTGAATTTCTGGATTGCTAGTTTTACTGCCAGCATTTCTTTTTGGTTTATGTGCAGGTGCAGCTGGTCTGGAGTCCACAATCCTTGTATGCATTTGTCCAACATGTGCGCCCCCCAGCCTAGGTCTGAGGCGTCCGTTGTGATGGTTTGGCTTGCTTGAAAGTTGTGGAATGGCAAGCCTGGGTTTGCCTGGCATGCTTGAGCCCACCATAGGAACTCTTGTTTCAGGCATGGGATTATTGGAATTTCGGTTTCTAAGCTGTGCCTGCGTCGAGACCATAAATTCTTTAGGTACCACTGTAGCTTTCTCATATGCAGTCTGGCATGGGGTACCAGGATTATGCATGATGCCATGAAGCCCAAGGCCTGCAGTACTTTTCTTGCTGTTAGTTTGTTCTGCTTTGTTAATGCCAAGAAGTAAAGAGGGAGTTGTTCTTGTTTTTCTGCAGTTAGGAATGCCATTTGTTTTACTGTGTCCAATTCCGCACCCAAGAATGTTCTTGTCTGGGATGGTATCAGTCTTGACTTTATTAAATTGACTGTGTATCCCAGGGCTTGTAGTAAGCAAATGACTCTTTGTAAATCTGTCGTCAGCTTGCTTTTGTTGTCCGCTTGTAACAGGCAGTCGTCCAGGTATGGATAAATTTGGATTCCCTGTAGCCTGCAATGAGCGATTACTGATGCCAGGCATTTTGTGAATACTCTGGGCGCAGTAGTAAGCCAAAGGGCAATGCTGAGAATTGATAATGCTCTGATCCTGCAAGAAATCTGAGGTATCTTCTGCAATTTGATCGTATGGGGACGTGCAGGTATGCCTCCTTGAGATCTAGAGTTACCAGCCAACACTCCTTGCTCAGCATGGGAAGAAGTTGCTGTAGGGTCAGCATTTTTAATTTTGGGACAATGAAGAATGTGTTTAAGACGGACAGGTCGAGAATAGGTCTCCAACTTTTCTCTTTTCTTGGTACTAGGAAGAGTCTGGAGTAGAATCCTTTGCCCTGTTCTGTTATTGGTACTCTTTCCACAGCTCTCATCTTTGTTAATTGAGCTATCTGCTTTAGAGCTTCTGTTTTTTGATTTGGAGGTAAAGCTAAGGGCCTATGTTGTGGTAAGTGCAGAAAGGTCCTAAGCCTTTTTCTTGAATCTGAGAAATCTTGTCCCTGCCATTGGAATTGTTCTCTCATGGCATGTAAGGTTTTCCCAAAGGAAAATTCCTCTGGTGGAGAGGCAGATGGAATGGATTCTTCAGCATCGGAATCTTCATAAGTAGAAAAAGGAGCCTCTGGCTGATCTGTAATGTCTGAGTCATCCGAGGAATCAAAGGACACTGGCTCGGGGGGCTCTGCTCTAGGTCTCTTTTCTGGAGGCTGAGAGTCCCTGTCTGGGTGAGATTGGGATCCCCTAATTAAGGATATTAAATCCTCTGCCAGAGTAAGCATTTGTGAACTAGAAGTGGGCCTGTGTGAGGGGGGCTTAGCAGGCACTGATTTAACAGTTTTGGCTGCTTTAGCCCTGGCAAAGGCCTTAATAGACATGGCTGCAGGAGGCCTAGCAGCACCACGTGCTGGGGTAGAGACATCCAAAGGGATGGTGTCTGATAATTCACTAGGAACCACAGTAGTAGGCAAAACTTCAGAGGCCGATTCAACTAAGGTAGCAGGAGCCTCAGTAGTAGTCATGGATTCGGCTGAAGATTGACCCGTTTTCTCGGTTCGCCGAAACAGAGACACTTCGCTTGCTTAACCGTGGTTTCGGCCGAAACCGCGGACCGCGAGTGTCTGTCTTTTTCTTTGCGTTTTTTAACAATTTGTGTAGTCGGAGGATCCGACGGCATAATGTACGCAAAATCTGAGCCGAAAAACTGTTCAGCAAACTCCGACCGACGCCTAAGCGTTCGTCGGTTGAAGGAAGCACAGGCTAAACAGGCTGCTACGTCGTGGTCTGGGCCTAAGCAAGGTAGGCAGTAAGAGTGGAAATCTTTATGAGGTATTTGTTTCCCACAAGTTAAACAGTTATTTACTTTTTCTGACATCGGCTGAGGCAAGAAGAGTCCCAAACGGGGTACTTAGCTTTTAGAAGTCTTCGAAGTAGTATTCGGTAGTAGTAATTTCTGGATCTGACCGACCGGCACTTGCGAACAGCTTCTGCTTCGGGCGCCACGCGGCAAGAAAGACTGAGGAAAATGGCGTCGGCTGATGCCTTTATACCCGAAGACCAGCAGAGATGACGTCGGGTGAAATGCGACATCAGCCGAAGCCGGACCCAGACTTTGGAATCCGGCCGACCGAAGGGCTGCCTGACGACAGGACAACCCGTTTGTTATGACTGCAGATGCATCCTTGAAGGACATCCATTATAGGTGAAGTGAAGTATGAGTGCGGCTGTCAATCTAGGACAACTGTTCCTAATAAGAGGCTTTAACTTCATTACTTTAAGATAACCTGATGCACTTAGTTGTGTGTTTGTATTAAATTATGGAGTGTTGGTTTTAATAAAACCTTCAAAAAAGAAGTGCCTTGTAATATGTGACAGCTACAAATAAATATGACAAGAAGCAACCATATAAAAAAGACCACTCTGCCAAATATTAGCGGATGCCTATTACACAAAAGTTGAAACAAGACATTAATAAAAGCTGTATACATAACAGATGGAAACATCGCAATGACATCACTATGTATTTATCTTTGAAAGAGTAAATGTCTCAAACAAAAAATGTAGTGAACTATATTAAAAAATGCAGTGTGAAAATCACTATGCTACAGGATACAGGTTTATAAAAAAAATGAACACGTGAATTTGATAAAGGATTTCAGGATGGTTCTTCTGCAGGATATCTGGGAGAAAGGAAAAGGGGAGTAGTACTTGTATTAAATTGCCAAAGAAGCTCGAATAGTGACGGAAAAAGAAAAAACGGATAATGGTAGATTTGTGGAAGTAAGATGCAACTGGCAAGGAATGAGAATTACACTGGCGTGCAATTGTATTATAGCTAAAACGCTCTACAATGGATATTAATTCTATAAGAAACAATCCACTCTCAGCACAGAATAAAACTTCTAGGTGAGAAGTGGAATTTGATTTGCAACACTGAGGATATGTGGGGTCTAGAATGGAAAACAAAGAGGTTAGACTTGAATAAAACTGAAAATATTTAGTGCGGAAGTTGTGAATTCAGTAGTAGGACCTCAGAGAATTTACATTATTCCTCAAAGTACAAATACTGGACTAGGCTAGACTGAAATTAAATTTCATAGGAACATGTGCATTTGACAGTTATGACACATCCAATAAATTATTTCAGATCTGCACCAATAACAAAGATATGGTTTAGTAATTAGAGTGCTTTTAGCACAACGGGCTCAGGCAACAAAAAGTGTAAAGACTTGCTGCCAAGCTTAGGAAGCCTGTAACAAGGAAATAAAAATAACCAGAAATCCTGTAGAGATAATGGAAATGCTTCTGAAGTTATATGAAAATCTATATAGACCAAATAAAAGGATGAAAACCAAGAAAAGTACAAATAGAAACGTTTATGAAAAAACTATAAATGCCAATGTGGTACATGAGGCTAAATTACTAACAGGATAAGAGAGGAGATAAAAAAGCAGACAAACAACCTGCAGGAAAATCTCCAAATAAAATTGCATTCCTGTTGAAGTCTGGAATTTAGGAGCAGCAGCACCAACATTCAAAGCTATAGTGGTTGTAATACCTTAAGATAGTGTATACCCATCAGAGTCTAGCTTCACATAGGCCCATTTTGATTTTAAACCAAGATTACAAAATGTTAATGTCTATTATAGTTGAAAGAAAGGCGAAAGTGATAATATACAACTTCAAAACAAAACAAAGACTCAAATAGTAAATGCTCTGCAATCCCCTCAGTCCAAATGGTAAAACAGCAAAATTCAGGTATCAGAGCGAAACACAGTTGGTAAGTTTTAAAACACATCCAAAGGCAGCAATTCCATCCAGGGCAAGTCTTTTATTGAAACAAACAAATCCGGTAAGCGCTTCACCCAACAGGGCTTCAGACCATAATGCATCACTAATAACTCCTTATATAAAAAAAGGAGTCAAAAACCTGAATTCAAACATTTTCTTAAAGTGACAAGATCATAGTCTCATCAAACATCTTATTCTAAAAACATTAAATTATAAAAAATATACAATATATAAAAACATATATAAAGAAACACAAATATATAAAGAAATACATAAAAAACACATTAAAAATACAAAAACACAATACATATTTTAATATACAAATATATAAATACTGATAAAAGTATATGCTCAAACTAATAAATAGTCATTTTATAACTACACAAATTTCATGTGCTTATTATACACAATATACAATAGTCTTCACCAACTGGTGAAGAATTGGTTCCAAGCCTTCTAAACTTCAAAAACAGTTTTGGGGGTACTTTTTTAGTTGAGACAGCACAGTACAGTGGTGGGTCCTGTGTGGGGCATTAATGACAGACTTTGCAATTTTGTGACAGCATGATTATAGACTTAGTTCAGATTTGCGAAGGTTGGCGAGAATATAGGATCCGTAGAAGACAGCAGAAAGCAGATGAGAGATGAGAATGGGCAGTGGCTAGCCTGGCATTGCGGGCAAGATATGGTCTGGCCCTGTATAAAGTGCCAAGCTTGATGTGGACTAAGATGGTCAGAGACAACTTTTTACATAAGTTGGATTCTCATCAATAGTGACTCCTACAAGTTTAGTATGAGCTGTGTATTCGATATTGGTTACGTTTGACGAAAGTATTGACAGACGGGTGTGACAAGATAGAGATGTTTTATTTTTAAAGATTATTAATTTGGTTTTATCTGGGTTGAGAATTAGTTGTTCTGATAAGTATTGTTCTATGCTTTGTACGGCTGATTGCAGTTTTAACTGAAATTCATAGGGAGATATGGACCAATTTATGCTTTGTGGAGGGGTGTAAAAGTAATACAACAATGACGACCCACAGACAAGCAGAATGTAAGGAAATACCAGTGTTGCTGCCGGGTCTCTATTCAGAAAAACATTTAAAACACATTAACCTGCAATATTAAGAGTAAAGCAATGGAAGTATTTGCATTCCCTGATACAATAAGATTGATTAGGAGGATATACAAGGGGCTGGAGGCAGAAATTAAATTGGGGTTTTCCTCTGAGGAATTCTGTTTGAGCATAGGAACCATTTGGGAAGAGTCCTCTCGCCCTTTTAAATTTGTGTTATACTTAAAATCATTAGCAAAAGAAAAAAAAAATAAAGGGACTAATTCAATATAATTATTATATTACATCCAGCAAAGGTGGCTTCATTTGCAGGTATTTTGTACCAGATATAACCAGAAAAGGACATTTTAGTATTGTGGAACATTCTAAGACGAAAGTCTTTTCTGGATATAAAATTAAATTAAAGATAAAACAAAGGCAATACCTGTAAATCCATGTACCCATACAAATTGGTTCAGCAAGATACAGTTATGGAGACATGATAAAATGATGATGATTTAGTTACAGTAGCCAAGGACACGTGGAAACAGATTTAAGAGGATACAAAAATTAGGAAATTAGAAGCTCTGTTTTATGGATAAGGATAAAATAAATGCTGCGGAAACATTTTACTCCCTTGCGAGCACAGCTTTTTTTTTAAAACCTCCACAACTTCTCTTGTTCATTAAAATTAAAGATTTTATCAGAGAGGGAGGAGGGCAAGAGTCAAATGGGAGAAGTTGATCCTTCCAATATAACAAGGTGGTTTGGGATTACCCGACTTGAATTCAGAGCTACACAGTTAGTGCTCCTATACACATCAGGAGATACCTATAACTCAAAGTGACAAAGAATAATTATGAAAAGGGGGGGGGGGGGTCAAGATACAAGAATAGACCGATTTTGGATACAGATACTTAAGCAGGATAACCAACACACAGAAAATCATGTTCACTGAGTAGCAGAAAGTATTCTAACCCAACACAAAAATAGAAAAAGGAAATTCTACTGATAGGTATGACTGCAATAACAGCTACAGAGTACATGCAAGGTGAGGATTGAATTTACTGGAGAAAACTCTTAGTAGGCCAGTTTCTGCTGAATCTCGGTGGTTGTACTTGCAGAAAATCCTTAACTGCTTGCACAGATTTTGCCTTTTCTTCAAACTTCTTTAAGATCTCCTGAGCCGAGGAGCCAAATCATTTTTGTTTTTCCATTGGAGCATCCAGGAGTTTAGCTTTAACATGGTCTGTCAAAGATTGTTCCTTCAGCCAGGCATGCCTACGAATAACTGCCCCAGTCATAGCTGACCTACATGAAGCCTCCAGTGCATCATAACCACACTTTAAGAAATGATTACTAACCTGCTGTGAGTTATGTACCAGATCCTGAAGGGATTTACGGTCAAGGGGTTCAGAAGAAGAAAGCTTCTTATTCAGTTCTTCTAACAAATACTCTTGGTACTGTATCATATGAAATTGAAAATTTAATGCCCTCACAGAAAGAGTTGCAGAAGTATATACCTTCCTTCCCCATCTCTCTAAAGCTCTAGACTCCCTTTCAGAAGGTAGAGGATTTTTGGCAGTGGCAGCTGCAACCCCTTTAGGGCCCTGAGAAATAGTATATGGGTCTGCGGAATGGGCCTTATACAGATGAAAATGAGAATCCGGGACCCTGCAGTATCTCTCAGGTTTGGCAGGTGCCGGGGGGAGAGTATCAGGGGCTGCACTAACATCACTGTACACATCATCAATAACATTCAAAACAGGAGGTATAGCTAAGGGCCTATGTTGAGGCAAAAGCAAAAAGGTCCTTAATCTCTTTCTAGAATCAGAGAATTCCTGACCCTGCCATTGAAAATGCTCTCTCATGGAGTGTAGAGTCTCACCAAAAGAAAACTCTTCAGGAGGGGAGGCCGAAGGAATAGATTCTTCAGCATCAGAATCCTCACAGGACGAATAAGCCTCCTCGATCTGACAAGTCAGATCCATCCATGGACTCATCTGAAGAGTGTATGTCAGAGGGCTCAGTCCTGGGCCTTTTGTCTGGTGGTGGGTGAGAGCCCCTGTCCGGGTGAGGCTGAGAACCTCTAATGTGAGGCAGAGCACCTCGCTGGCCCTGCTCAAGAGAAATCTTGACCAATGGATGGGAGACTGCCGATATACCCCAGGGATTACCTCAGTGTCACTGCTCAACAGAGGCACAGCAAAATAATGGGTATAGTTCCCCATACTAAAGGGGTGGCGTAAGCCACAAAACTATGGGCTAGGCTTGTAAATGCCCTTGGGCAGATAGCCTAGTATGAACCTATGAATTAAAGAGATGATCCTCTGCAAGGCTGAGGATCTGAGAACTAGAAGAAGGCCTCTGGGAGGTAGATTAGGGAGGCAAAGCTTTAGAAAGTTTGGCAGCTTTAGCCCTGGAAAAAGCCTTAACGGACATGGAAGCAGGGGGTCTAGCTGCCCCACGTGCAGGAGTAGATTTGTCCAAAGGTATAGTGTCGGACATTTCCTGGACACTGGTTTCGGTAGGTAGCTCAGTAGCAGACTCAGCCGGGGCCCCCAGGGCCGTGGTGGTCGGTTGAGTGGATTCGGTTAAAGGAAGCTCTGAGGACTCTGTTTCGGCCGAAACAGAGACACTCGCGGTAGGCCTTACCGTGGTTTCAGCCGAAACCACGGGCCGCGAGTGTCGGTCCTGGTCCTTCCGTTTTTTCACCAAATGCGATTTTGGAGTCTCTGACGGCATCTTGTATGCAAAATTAGCACCAAAGAATTCCTCTGCAAACTCCGACCGACGTCTAAGAGTTCGTCGGTTGAAGGAAGCACAGGCTGAACAGGCCGAGACGTCGTGGTCTGGGCCTAAGCAAGGGAGGCAGTAAGAGTGGAAATCCTTATGAGGTATTTGTTTCCCACAAGTTAAACAATTATTTACTTTATCTGACATCGGCTGAGGCAAGAAAGAGTCCCCAACGGGGTACTTAGCTTTTTCGAAGTCTTCGGTAGCTGAATCACAGGATCTGACAGACCAGCACTTGCGAACTGCTTCTGCTTTGGGCACCGCGCGGCAAGAAAGACAGAGGAAAATGGCGTCGGCTGATGCTTTTATACCCCAGACGCTCTGACGTCGGGAAAAGTGCGACATCAGCCGAGGCCAGACCCAGACTTTGGAATCCGGACGACT
>NC_056749.1:263543397-263560897 GCF_019279795.1 Protopterus annectens
TTTCCAAGCTCACATCAGCTTCAAACTCTTGAGCTAAACTCTTACCCACAATCCCCCTTCTCCCCGTTACCTCAGATTGAGTTTGCAAGTTAAAGAAGGTAGAGGCTACCTCTGGTCAAATAACCTAAGAGAACCAGATGGTGAGATCCACTACAAACCACAGGAGGGGGAAGGGTCGTAATGACTGAACGAGGATCAACAATACAGATGGAACTTAATGGTAAGACATAACTTCTTTATCGGATATTGTTGATCCTCGTTCATTCCTAACGCACGGGACAGAGTCCCCAGCTACCTCTATTCCTGGGAGGCTCTCATGGAAGGACATTCCTGAGCACCACAGAACCGAAAGATGCTCTTCCCCTGGAGGCCAAATCCAATTTGTAATGATTGATGACTGTATGAGGCGTAGCTCAAGTTGCAGCTGCACAGATGTCAAGTTGCAGCTGCACAGATGTCATGTAAAGAAGCTCTGGCATGGAAGGCAGCAGAAGTTGCAACAGACCTTATTGAATGAGCTTTCACGGTAGCAGGCAATGAGATATTACGTTGTGTGTAAATAAAGATCACACAGTCCTTCAACCATCTAGCAAATGTGACCTTAGCAACAGCAGATCCTAATCCAAGTACAGAAAAGTCCAAAAATAACTGGTCAGATTTACGAAGGGGCTTAGTCCTGTTTAAGTAAAAACGGATTTGCCTGTGTATATCTAGGGTGTGTAGGCAATACTCTCCTCCGTTTGAATGATTGGGAAAGAAAACTGGCAATTCAATGGCTTGATTAAATGGACATTTTAGAGATCACTTTAGGTAGAAATGACAGATTAGTTCTCAGACACTATCTGTATGAAAAATCAAGTATGGACTCTTGATACATAAAGCTTGAAGTTCAGAAATAAATCTGGCAGAAGTAATAGCGACCAAAACTTTTAGTTATGTACTTACCATAACGATAGATGTAAGTGATCCATCTCGCCTACAGTCATTACTGACATGTTCGGAGCAGAGAATCTGCTCAGACACTGCCACTATAACTAGCACGAAGTCTCTCATTGGCTGGGCTAACCCTGTATCCCAGGATGCATCACACCCAAACCCCCAGATCTTGTTTGCCCCAACATGATTCTCCCACATACACTATACCACAAGGATAAAGTAAGAGGAGAGAAAAAATAATATCCTCAGAGAAATCAGGATACAGGTTTCCTCCAAGTCCAACAGGTAGGGGGGGGGTATGTAATAAAGTAGGCGAGATAGATCACATACATCTATCGTTATGGTAAGTACATAACTAAAAGATGTAGTGTGATCCTATCTCGCCTACATTCATTACTGACAGGACAGCGTCCCTAGCACCTACATCCCGGAAGGCTCACTGAAAAACACTCCTGGAGCACTGTGGAACCAAAGGAAGCCCGACCTCTAGAGGCCACGTCCAGTTTGTATTGATAAATAAAGCTATGTGGAGAAGTCCAAGTAGCCACTGCACACATCTCATCTATGGATAATCTAGCACGAAAGGCCACTGAAGTAGACATAGCCCTGGCAGAATGCGCCTTAACTGGAAAGGGAAGATCCTTATCCGCTAAAGCATAAATGAGATGCAGTCTCTAATCCACTTATCTATAGTACCCTTAGTTACAGATCTGCCCATTCTATTGTCCGAAAAAGACACACACAACTGATCTGATTTTCTCTCCTGTTGTGTCCTATTTAAATAAAATCTCAGTTGTCTATGCACATCCAACTGGTGAAATTTGTATTCCGCTTTGTTGGAGAACCTTGGGAAAAAGACCGGAAGCTCAATAGACTGGTGGAGACGAAGGGCAGAAGAGACCTTAGGGAGAAAGGAAGGATTAAGTCGCAGCGATACTCTGTCCTTGTGAAAAATTAAATAAGGAGGTTTAGCAGAAAGAGCTTGAAGCTCCGATACTCTTCTGGCTGAAGTTAAGGCTACAACGAAGGCAGTCTTCCATGACAGACATTTCAATTCACAGGAGGCTGCCGGCTCAAAGGGAGAGGACATCAAAGCTCTGAGCACCACATCTAAATCCCATGGCAAGACGGGCTGCGAAACTGGAGGGCGCAGCAGCCAGGCTCCTTTCAGAAAGGCTTTACGCAGCTTATGGCCCATAAAGGAAGGCTCATGTGCAACATAATTGGAGATTGCTGCCAACTGAACCTTTATGGTGGAAGCAGTCGAACCTAGTCTAAAGAGTGTAGCCAAGAAATCTGACACCAGTGCTGTAGAGGGTCCAGATCACATTGCTGAGCCCAAATTGCAAATCTCTTCCATTTACTACAGTATATTTTCCTAGTAAAAGACTTGTGGGAGGAAGACAGAATATAAACTACTTCCGGGGTAAAAATATGCTGTCTGATTAAGGTCGGAAGTGGAGGAGCCAAGCAGCAAGCTTGAGAGTTCGTAGGGATGGATGGCGCTGTCTTGACTGATGAGTCAATAGATCTGGAGCTGGGTCCAGAATCAAGGGCCATCCACCACATACTTCCGAAGGAAGGGGAACCAAACTTGACGAGGCCAGTGTGGTGCGATCAAAATCATTTTGCTTCCCAAAGCAGGCGGCCTTCTGAATCACTCTGGGTAGTAGAGGGAATGGCGGGAAGGCGTAGAGCAAACCGGAGGGCCAATTGTGGACTAGAGCATCCCTGGGAGACTTCCCCATGTGGGGGGATCAGAGTGAAAAAATTGTTGCACTTTGCATTCAGGGGACTGGCAAAGCGGTCGCAGCAGGGAAGACCCCACTTGGAGAAGATCTGCGCAGCCACTCTGTCGTTCAGGGACCACTCGTGAGGCATCAGAATAGCTCTGCTCAGCCTGTCTGCTATCACATTGGACTTCCCCGGAATGTGCGTTGCCGCTAGAAAGCGCTGGGAAGCGATCGCCCAATTCCACACACTCATGGCCTCTCTGAAAAGGGGGTAGGACTTGGTTCCTCCCCGCTTGTTCAGATACCAGACATATTGTCAAAGAGAATTGCAATAGTTCCCTTGGGAAGAGATCTGTGAAGTGCCTGCAACGCTATAAGCACCGCTCTCATCTCTAGAACATTGATATGGAAGTGAACCTCGTGGTCTTGCCACAAACCATGGACCGTCTCGCCCAGATAATGACCCCCCCCACCCTATCTGGGAGGTGTCCGTGGTTACTGTGGCAATAGGGGACGGGGGGCTGAAAGGTCTCCCTTGGTCCAGATTGGAGGAGAGAAGCCACCAACGCAGATCCTGCCGGCATCTCTCAGTGATTAGGATCGGGTGGGATAAGGGGCATTCCTGATATGACCACTGGGCCAAAAGGAGAAACTGAAGTATTCGCATGTGTAACCTGGCCAGCGGAACTAGGAGAATGGTAGCCGCCATTGATCCCAACAACTGAAGAAAACTCCTGGCTTGGGTTTTCTGTGGGGTAGTAAAGCCAGGACTTGGGCCTGTAACACTTATTCTCTCTGTCGGAAGAAAGACCATCATCTCTACAGAGTCTAGCTCCACGCCGATAAAGGCAACACGCTGTGATGGCAGCAATACAGACTTTGCCCAATTGAATGAAATCCCTAGAATATGGCCTAGTTTGACAGTAGCTCTCGTGGCTTGAACAAGTAGATGCCTGGTGGGGGTGGTGAGGAGCCAGTAGTCTAGATAAGGAAACACCTGGAATCCTAGACATCTCAGGTGAGCCGTCACCACTGCCAGACACTTTGTGAACACCCTGGGGGTTGTGGTGAGATCAAAAGGCAGGGCCCGGAATTTAAAATGACTGGCTCCCAGCCGGAAGTGTAAAAGATTCCTGGAAGCCTTGTTTATCTTGATGTGATAATAGGCATCCTTGAGGTAGAGGGAGCACATCCACACTAATGTTTCCAGCAATGGGAAAATGGATTGCAAAGTGACCATTCGAAACTTGGACTTCTTTACAAAGCGGTTTAAACGGCTGAGATCCAGAATGGGTCTCAAGTCCCCTGTTCTTTATGGCACCAAAAATAACCTTGAATAAGTTCCTAATCCAATCTGGTCTGCAGGGACTGGTTGGATGACTCCCTTTTCTAGGGGCTTTAAAACCTCTATTGCCACCTGATCCCATTGACTGGGCTGAACGTCGGGGATTTTCCTTGACGGTGGTGGGGGGGGGGGGCGAAAAAGGGGAATGGTGTAACCTCCAGTGATGATACGAAGCACCCTTCAATCCTGAGTGATGGACTCCCAGGCCTGAAGATGCACCGAAAACGACCCCCAACTGGCTGCGGAGACCCACAGTTAGATAATCCCTCAGGGACGCTGCTAGGAGGAACCACAAAAGGACTCGCAGTCTCAAGTATTGCGGGGGCCTCCACCGCCTCTAGGGAGACATCTTCCATTAAAGTTCCCCCCTCCTCTGCCCCTGGAGGGGGGGGGTCACTCTAATGGGCAGGGGAAGACTTTTGAGATTTTCTGAACCACATTTTCCCTCCCCTCTGAGCCTTGGGATAAGGCCTAGTGGGAAGTGAAAAATGGGCCCCAACGGCAGACAAAGTCTTGCCCTCCTGCTCACATCTAGTGAGGGTGTCCTCACTTTGGGTCCAAAAAGGGAGGACCCATCGAATGGGGCGTCCATGAAAGAAGACTTGAAAGCCTACGCAAAATGACACAAGCGCATCCAAACTTGCCTCCTAAGGGCTACGCCCGAACTCGCTGCTCTACCTGCCCCTTCGGCTGCATAAGATACGAGCCTCATGGACGAGTTGACGATGGAAGAAAGGGTAGACAGCTGGGCGTTAACAGGCTGGGCCAACGCCTCAGGCAGGTTACCCAACAGGGTATCTCCCAACTCCTTTATGAGATCCCTTTGGAGCCGCGTAAAATAAGTAATTCTACGACTGCAAGGTAAAGGTCGCTGAAGACAGGGTACACTTCCCATACCTATCCATACTCCTAGACTCCTTATTAGGAGGATGGATGGAGGTAGAAGCATCCGCCACATCCTGCTGTGTGGCGGACGCCACCACCATGGCAACCACAGGTACTCCCTTGGTCAGAATTTCTTTTCCAGGCGGCGCAGATAAAAACTTATTTGGGCGGCTAGGAACTGGCTCCACAGAGTCAGGGTGTTCCCACACCCTTTGACAAATAAGGTCAAATAATTCATCGAAGGGGCAGAAGGCTGGGCTCCGAAGGCCTTGAGGAAGACAGACTCCTCCTCAGAAGGGTTTTTGGAAGGCCAGTCGCCCTGCTGTCTCAAGATCTCCAGGATATCAGAGAACAAGACATCAGAGGACGACTTCGGGGACCCTTCTGCATCATCGAGGTCGGTGTCCGAGGTGACAGACTCATCTGGGGAGTCTGTGTGCTTCCTCTTACACAACAACTTCCTGGGAGGCTCTTCAGGGACAGACTCTGAAGGGCCCTCAGAAAGTAGAGGACCACACATGGAGGTATCCTCAGGCCCGGGAGCACCACTCTCCAGAGATAGAGGGGCACCAGAAGCTCTAGTCGCAGCATCTAGGGAAAGGAGTTGCTGATTCAGGTGAAGTCACGATGGACTTGGTCAGCGCGCTCCTCATAGCCTCGAAGGCAGATGCACCAGAATCTGAAGAAAAACCCGCCTCCGAGACCATGACCGGAGTCAGGGTACCCCTAGCCGAAGCACCAAGAGGAAGACTCAGAGCCACAGCCTGAAGCCCCAATGTATCCCCCTCGGGTCCGACTGAGGACACCAGAGTACCGAAACCTGTAGACGGAATGGAAAAGGTTGGAGCCGATGTCTGATCCGAAAGACTCGCGGGACGTTTCGGAGCCGACTCCGGGACTTCACTCGATTCGGCAGACTCCAGCTCCGACAACACCGAGGTTGTCGGAGAAGGAAGAAACTGAACCGATATGGTAGCTGGCTCCGTAGCCGAAAATAATTTAGTTAACACTGGCGACTGGAGGAGCCTCTGGACCACCCTATCGACATCCGAATCAGAGAGCCTGGTGGACGTGGAAGAAACCGACGGGGACTGAGAGACCTTCTCAGTTGGAACAGAGATAAAGATAAGGGAACTGCTCCGAATCGGCTCCAAAAGGATCGGAGCTGAAGTAGGCTCGAGAACTACTGCAACCTCCTTTGGCGCAGACGACCGTGGAGTCGAAGAAGCTGACCCCGTAATAGACAATACTTCCTGCGGCTCCGAGACCAGTGGAGCGGAGGAAGGAGACATATCCTTGAATGGTGCTTCCTGCTGCTCAGAGACCAGTGGAGCCGAGGAAGGAGAAGTAGTCTTAGATCTTTTCTCCAGAGGCTCCGAAGAACTAGATGGAGCCGGAGACTTCATTTTTGACTTTGATCTGGGTTTCTCAGAGAGGAAGGAGAGGAAGCCAAAGTTTCCTCAAAGGAGGGATTAATCAAACCCTTGAGGATAAGTTTATTTTTTCTCTCCTGTAACACCCTGGCAGAGAAAGCATGACACACACTGCAGGATTCCTGCAAGTGTATGGCACCGAGACAACATACACAGTTGGCGTGTCAGTCAGTTAGCGACGTTTTGTAAGCACATTTGGCGCATTTCTTAAAGCCAGATGGCTTATGCTCTTTAGGTTCCTTGCCCGACCCAAGGAACAATCCAATAAAGCAGCAACAATATTCAAAGAATAGACAATCACACTCGCAACACAAGGTGGGGGGGGCTCTAACAAACGCCCGTACAATAAACACTCAAGATAGGGCAAAGGCCCTCCAACGCAAACGGGCCTAGCCCGCCAAACAGAAGGATTACAAACCATAAACACAATCAGACACAACCAAGGATACAACCGACAACGTAGCTATTAGAATAGCTTTTGATATAATAATACTACCCAAATTTCTATAATAGAAAGACAAAGAAAGGGTACTTAGCCTCAGCCAAGTCGAGACCACGTCGTAACTCTAGGAGCGGCAAACGAGATCTGGGGGTTTGGGCGTGATGCATCCTGGGATACAGGGTTAGCCCAGCCAATGAGAGACTTCGTGCTAGTTTTAGTGGCAGAGTTGGAGCAGATTCTCGGCTCCGAACCAGTCAGTAATTAATGTAGGCAAGATAGGATCACATTACATACAAGGTTTTCCATGACAAATACTTGAAGAGACTGGCTCGAAAGGTGCCATTGTCAGAGCTTGTAGAACTAATGATAAATCCCATGGTTGAATAGGTTCTCTAAAAAGGTAGTTTCAAATGATTCACACTTTTATGAAGGTCTTGCACAATTTATGGGACTCAAGAGGAATCTTGGACACCCTCAAGAAAATTAGAAATTGCAGCCAAATGAACTAACGGTAGAGGCCGATTGAAACATGTCGGCCAGACAGTCCAGTATTATCGACACTGGTGCTGAAAAGGGGTCTACTTGTTTATCTTTCAGCCGACAGGTAAATTTTTTCCACTTGCTCATATAAGGAATTCTAGTGGAAGACTTACGAGAAGCCATGAGAATATCACGTACTGGTAAAGAAAGATCATTCTGCCTGGCAATCAAGGGAATTGGAGTAGCCAAGCCGTTAGCTTCAGGCTGTTCAGGTTGGGATGAATCAGGTTCTGTGGGTGTGAGATCAACTCTGGGGTTGGACGGAGAATCCATGCTTGATCTAGTAGGTTAGGCCAAAGGAAGGGGGAACCAAATCTGCTGAGGCCAATATGGTGCTATGAGGATCACCTTGCTCTTCAACTGCTGGGCTTTAAGAAACTGGGGAATGAGGGGAAAGGGTGGAAATGCATTAAGACCACCAGAGGGCCAATCATTGACTAGAGCATTCCTGGGTGACTGTCCCAGACGGGGAATCAGGGCAAAGTAGTTGCCGCATTTGTAGTTGGTCGGGGATGCAAAGAGGTCGCAGCAAGGAGTGCCCCAGC
This sequence comes from Protopterus annectens, assembly GCF_019279795.1. NCBI lineage: Eukaryota > Metazoa > Chordata > Ceratodontiformes > Protopteridae > Protopterus > Protopterus annectens. The sequence goes on from NC_056749.1 coordinate 263,551,257, forward strand.
GGTGGAAGATCTCCGCCGCTATCAAGGGATTCAGGGACCACTAGGGAGGTTGAAGAATGCACCGGTTGAGTATGTTTGCCATCACGTTGGAACTCCCGGGAATGTGCGTTGCTAGAAGAAAAACGGTTGGCAGCCATCTCCCACTGCCATAACCTCCTGGCCTCTCGACAAAGGGGGTAACATTTGGTTCCACGTTGCTTGATGTACCAGACCACCTCCATGTTCCCCGATTGAACCGCAATTGTCCCAGACGGCAGCAGGGGATGGAATGCTTTTAACGCCAGAAGCACAGCCCTCCGCTCTAGAACATTTATATGCAGATGGGCCTCCAGTTGGGACCAAGTGCCTTGGACTGTCTGTCCCAGACATAGCCCCCCCCCACCCCATCAAGAGGCGTCTGTGGTCACTATGGCCTTGGGTTGCTGGGGGGAGAAGGGGCGAGACCATTGTGACAGATTGTGTCATCCACCAATTTAAATCCTGTTTGCACCTGTGGGTTACTCGAATCATGGCTGAAACAGGATGCTGAAAAGGATACCATTGGGTGAGCAGTAGCCATTGTAGAAGCCTCATGTGAAACATGGCCAGGTGAACAATGGTGATGGAGGCTGCCATGGTAGCCAACAACTGTAGAACAGAGAGCCTTGGATTTTTCCTTTGAAGGGATTGGAATTAGTTGTTGCTTTATCCTTATAATTCTGTACTCTGGAATAGCAGCTCTGTAGTTTTTTTTTGTCCAAGGTAACCCCTACGAATTCTGTCAACTGAAATGGGGTGAGATTGGATTTCTGCCAGTTTATGGTTATGCCTAGCCTTTGAGAAGCGAGGAGTGAGTTTGCCAGGGCTTTCTCCAGTAGATGTCTGGTAAGGGTGGAAATGAGCCAGTCATCTAGGTATGGAAACACCTGGAATCCTCGAAGTCGCAAGTGAGCTTTGACAACTGCCATGCACTTTGTGAACACTCTGGGGGCTGTAGAGAGTCCGAAGGGCAGTACTCTTAACTGGTAGTGACTGGCTCCCGCACGGAAACACAGAAATCTTCTTGGTCTGTCCACCTGTATGTGGTAGTATGAATCTTGAAGATCTATAGTGTACATCCAATTGTCTTTTTCCAATAGCGGGAGGATAGACTGCATTGTGGCCATCTGAAGTTTTTGTACTCATTAACTTGTTCAAAACACCGAGATCCAAACTTGTTCAATACACCGAGATGCAAAATTGGTCTCCAGTCCCAGGTTTTCTTTGGCACCAAAAATAGTCCCTCCAGACTAGATAGGATCTGGATTCTACTCGAGACCATATGGATGACGCTTTTTCTTAACAGCTTTTCTATCTTTAGTGCTGCTTTTTCCCTTTCACTGGGTGGAATGTCAGGAAGATTTTTTGAAGGGACGGGACAAAGATCGAAAGGGATATGATAACCTCTGGTTATGATCCTTTGTACCCAAGAATCGGTGGTGATGGTTAGCCAGGCAGAAGGGTACAAGGAGAAATGTTCCCAAACCACCTCCAGAGGAAAGGAGTTGGGCCGCTCCTCAGGAGCGCTGGTAGGATTGACCAGGGAAAAAATCTCTGGAACCCTGGTTATGCAGTCCCCCTCTGCCCCGAAAGGAGTGCCTTCCCTGTGAGTTCCCCCCTCTGCCTCTGGGGGAGAACTCTGCCTGTGTGTCACGGAAAGCACCCTGAGATTTCTTGAACCGTATCTCCCCATTCTGTTGGTTTCGGGAGAAAGCACAATGAGGGGAGGAATAACTGACACCTACGGCAGAAAGGGTCTTACCATCCTGTTCACATCTGGCTAGTGTGCTTTTAACTTTGGGCCCAAACAAGGAGGGCGGCTCAATGGGGGCATTAAGAAAAGAAGACTTAAAGGGTTCCGCCAAGTTGCACAAGCGCATCCAAGCATGTCATTTCAAGACCGCAGCTAAACCCGCTGCTCCTTCTGATGCGCGAGATATCAGTCGCATAGAGGAGTTAGATATAGATTCAATGGTGGCCAGCTGAGAGGCCACTTTGTTACAGACTTCATCAGACACGGCACCAGAGAGCTCAGAAACCAGATCCCTTTGAAGCCTGATGAAATGAGCCATACAATTCAGGGACCTGATAGCAAAGGTCGCTGAAGCAAAGAAAAGTTTCCCTATCCTGTCCATGGCCCGTGACTCTTTGTTAAGCGAATGGACAGTCTGGCTTTCTTCTTCTGCCAGATCCTTTCTTGTTGCAGCCGCCACCACCAAAGCATCCACAGGAAGACCTTTGGACCAATGGGGATCCTAAGCAGAAGTGGACAAGATCTTATCTGGCCTCCAAGAAATAGCTTAGACGGTATCAGGAGCCTTCCAAGCACTCTGCATGATGAGCCGGACAAGTTCATCGGCAGGTGGAGTAACCCGGGAGGTAGGGGGCCGGGGTGCAAAAGGCCTTCAAGAACACAGATTCCTCACAGGTCGGATTAGAGGACTGCCAGTCACCTCTCTGTTTCAGAACTTAGAGGATATCGCCAAAGTATACCTCAGAGGGTGACTGAGGGGAACCTTCCCCCTCATTGAAATCTGTCTCTATGGTGAGGGAGTCTGTGGAGTCCACGTGCTTCCTCTTGCACAAACTTTTCCGGTGGACTTCCTCAGTGGGAGAAGCTGAAGACAGCGGAAAAGGGGAATCCTGAGGGAATATGTCCTGCGGCCCTTGAACCCAGAGTCCACTAGATGCGACTTGTGGAATCAGTGAATCAGACAGTGGACATAGACAGTCCGGTATCGCCAGCAGCAGCAAAAGCCTTCTCCATCAGTTGGAAGGCTGGTCCACCTGAAGAGGAGTGTATGTCTAGGGCAGGGGTCACCCTTCCCCTAAGTGGCTCAGCCTGCCGACCCGGAGTCCCTGGATGGCTGTGGAGCAGAAAACTATGCATGTCACAGCTGACATCCTGGGTTGTAGCACAACTTTCCTGCCACAAAGGCAACTGCGGTTCCTTAGTGAGATGCATCAAGGGAACCGCAGAAGGGGAAGACTGTGCTATATCCATGGACTTGAAAAGCAATGAAGGAGGAGAATAAGAAGGGGTCTTTGGAAATGGGTGATCACCACCCAAAGAAGAATAGTTCCTGAGGGGTGGGATACCTCTGGCCAAGAGTACCTGGTACACAAGACAACACATGTTCGGAAAGGCTTCTAGTGGACCTCACTGAGACTGAGGGAGAAACAGGCCTGTCCACAGAAGAGGCAGACTGTGCCCATCTCATCTGACCGCACCAAGGACAACAATGCCAAGGTCATTGTCTGCACCAATACAGGGATCGGTGCCGAAGTAGTTGTTGGTGCTAAAGTGAGAGTCTGTGCCTTAGCAGGAACAGACAAATGGAGTAAACAATAAAGGCCTCGGTTCAGAGGAAGATCTCGGAGCCGATGCAGTCAAGGCCTGCGCCAACTGAACGGTCAGTGCAGATACAGTGGTAATGGTCTGCATAGAGGAGCACCTCTGTGCCGATATATACAAGGCTGCAGGAGAGGACGGAGCCAAAATCACTAATGGAGCCGGAGGCCTCTGTGCCGTAGGTCTAGGCACCAAAAGCACTGGGGCTGACAGAGCTCCGGAGCCAAAAATTTAGTCTTTTTAGGTTTTGATTGGTGAGAGTCCCCAGCAGGGGAACGAAGGCAAAGATTAAGCCATAGTAGAAACATCCATTTTCTTATGGGCTCTAGAAAGGGTTGAGACCTCCGACCCAGAAATAGCCTCTGAAAAAGGAGATTTTAGAAGTTCCTTCAGTATCAGCTTGTTTTTCCTTTCCAGCAAAGTTCTATTAGAAAAGTTCTCAAAATATAGTACAGGGTGGTTCAACAGATAAATGGGAAGCTCCTAAACAAAAACAGTGTGCATCAGAAGTAGGAAGTTTGTGTCCACAATCAGAACGCCGCTTAAACCCCGGACTACCTTTTTTATCTGCCATGACAGCAAATTAATTAATAGAGAAGTACCAACAATGGTACAACAGAGTACCAGAAGTTACGAGGGAGAAAAGGAAAGAAGATTACCAACGATGGTAGAGAGAATGCCTCGCAGTAAAATTAGTAAGGAAAAAACAGAAAAACCTGAGGAAATTATGAACACTACATGCGATAGGGTAAGAGACAAAATATGAACTTTTCAGAAAAGTAATTTGTCAAGCAATTAAACAATTAACTGTACTTAGCGCTCAAGAGAAGTAGCTTGACACGACCGGATGTCAACGCGGCAAACGAAATCTGAACGGAGCGGGGGATTGTGGGTAAGAGTTTAGCTCAAAAGTTAGAAGCAGACACAAGCTCGGAAAATGGCAGCTCGGTTCCGAGCTCGAAACAGATACCCATGAGTAAGGAATGAACGAGGATTAACAATATCAGATCAGATTCGACTAATCTGGTTGAGTGCGCTTTGAATTTAGATGGTAGGTTTACATGGTATGTTCCATTAATAAATGAAGCAACTGCAATATCAACCATTTACACAAAGTAACTTTGGATACAGGTCTCCCCAATCTTGGTCCAGAGAAGAATACAAATAACTGGTCAGATTTTCATAAGGACAACGGAATACACTATGCATGCCAAACAAATGTAGTGAACATTCCAAATTTTTCTAACTAAGGAGAAAGAAACAAAGAAGTTATGTGCTCACCATAACATTCCATGTGAAATGTTCATCCCGCCTTCATTCTTACTGATGGGATTGGAGCTGATCCTCTGCTCTGACTCAGCTAAACGCAAGAGCTCAAGGTCTTCAACCAGCTCGTGGCCTACTCCCTATCCCATGACGCACTGGTGATTCCGTCAGATCTTATTTGTTGCTAATAAAAAATATATGCACTCAACATAGCAATACTATAACACTAGATTTAAGTGGAGTTGTCCTCTCTCGCCTTCATTCTTACTGATGGTAAGCGTCCCAAGCATCATCTTTCTTGGGTGGATCACCGGAGTATATTCAAGACAGTGGAACCGAAGGAAGCCTTGTCCCTGGAGGCCCTATCTACTTCGTAATGCATAATAAAAGGTATGCGGCCTTGACCAAATGGCTGCTGCACAAATAGTATCCATCGGTAATTTGGCAGTAAAGGCTGAAGAGGTGGAGACCGCTCTAGTTGAGTGGGCCTTTAATTTTGTCTTGTAGGGGTATATTCACTGAACAATAAGTAAAGGAAATACAATCAGACAATTTTGATAAAGTGGTTTTCACAACAGGAGCTCCTTTCTTGGAATCTGAGAAACAAAGACCTGTTCTGTTTTCCTAAAGTCCTTGGTCCTATCTAGACAAAACTGAAGCCATCTGTGAACATCAAGCTTGTGCTCCTCCTTACTACCATACTTGGAAGTAGACAGGCAAACTATCGACTGAGGTTAGTTTCCAAAAATACTTTTAGCAAAAAGAGGGATTAGTCCGAAGAGAAGTCTATCATTATGAAAATTAGACATGGTGGTTTAATGGACAAGGCCTGTAACTCAAACACTCCAGGCCGAAGTAACGGCTACTAGAAATATGGTTTTACATGCGAGATGCTTTAGGTCATGAGGAGGCTGGTTTAAAGGGAGGTAGGATGATTCTTCGAAGAACAAAATTCAGATTTAACTGAATAATTAAAGATTTAATGGGTGGTTTCAAAAGCATTATACCTTTGAAAAGCTCCTTGGAAAATCTGAGAGACATGATACTGGATCCTTCATCAACAAGATGAAAGTTAAATATTGCAGCCGATCCAATAGTAGCAGCAGCTGCCCCTTCACTGAAAAGCTTTGTCAAAAATTCCAAAATAGAGGATATCGGAGCCAAGAAAGGATCAGTATTCTGCAATGTAGATGAATCCTGGGTTTCAACAATATTGGCAAAAACAGCTGGGCACCAGCAAGAAGACGCCAGGCAACGGATCCAAACACAGCTCACAGCATTTATTGTACACAAAAACACAAGTTAAGCGCTTTCATCCAAATGTATGGACTTCCTCAGAACAACTTTACATATTTTACTCACACTTTAAATACATAAATTTCCCGTCAAAAACCCTTATTAATCAATAATCTCATTCAATAACTCAATTAAGTAATTTAAAATACTTTAAAAAAATGTTTTTTCTTTGTACAACACAATATTCATAGAAATAGTTTCCCAAATTGATAAAAATTATGAAAATGTATTATAACCTTCTTAATATATTAGGTAAAACAATCCTATCCTATCACATAATTTTATGACAATTATTTATACAAAATTGTCAACTATTACTCTCTTTATATTTTAACTTAATAATCATGTAATAGATTTTCTTATCGTGATTGTATTATATATTACTTATGCTACATAAAAGCCATAAACCATACTCTATTGCTTATTGTTAAACAATGATATATTCTCTTATAAACAACTTTGTTTAAAAAACATACAAATATGAGATCTGTGCAACTATAACAAAACTTAGAATATGGTATGGCTGCATTCAGTCTAATGACAAATACAATAAAGCCTGTATTTTGAAATATGGTGCACAAAGTAATGGAGTAAAAGACATCATAAACCCCAATTGGAATATTTTATCAAGTGATGGTACTATAAAGGATAAAATACCAAGTAAACCATATTATGTGTATAAAACAGGCAATAATATAAAAGAGAATAATAGAGTTAAAATATAATTCTAATAAAAGCAGTAATAATAATAAGACTGGTACAAAAAAATGTGGTAACTGCAACTACTGCAGCTACATTTATGAAGAGGTGACAGCTATCCTTAAGAATAATATCAGAAGCAAAGTTAGGTTTTGCCATGGAAATTGCCAGAGTCAACATCTTATTTATTTAGCCCTGTGCAACACTTGTATGAATTATTATGTAGGGAAAACTGATAGACACTTGAAAAATAGAATTTATGATAATCTATATTGCATTACAAAATTAGATACTAACAACGCACTATCAAAGCATTTAATTAACAATCAAGGTTGCACAGGGTTTAAATTTGCTATATTGGAAATAGTGAGACTTAATCCCAGAGGGGGCAACATCAAGGCAGCAGTGGGTGATAAGGAGGTAAGATGGCAGATTAGACTGAACGCAACCATACCACCAGGACTTAATGAAATGGTCCCCACTAAACCCTTGGTGAGGGTTTAAGTTAGTATAATAGAAGAACATAGGGTAAAAAGGACATTTTATAACACATAATATTATACATATCTACAAAATATATATTTATATAGGATATATTCTAAGTTTTGCTATAGTTGAACAGATCTCATTTGTATGTTTTTTAAACAAAGTTGTTTTTAAGATAATATATCATTGTTAACAATAAGCAATGGAGTATGGTTTATGGCTTTTATAATGTAGCATAAGTAATATATAATAACACAATCACGATAAGAAAATCTATTACATGATTATTAAGTTAAAATATAAAGAGAGCAATAGTTGACAATTTTGTATAAATTGTCATAAAATTATGTGATAGGATAGGATTGTTTTACCTAATATATTAAGAAGGTTATAATACATTTTCATAATTTTTATTAATTTGGGAAACTATTTCTATGAATATTGTGTTGTACAAAGAAAACATTTGTTTTTAAAAGTATTTTAAATTACTTAATTGAGTTATTGAATGAGATTATTAAGGGTTTTTGGCGGGAAATTTATGTATTTAAAGTGAGTGTAAAATATGTAAAGTTGTTCTGAGAAGTCCATACATTTGGATGAAAGCGCTTAACTTGTGTTTTTGTGTACAATAAATGCTGTGAGCTGTGTTTGGATCCGTTGCCTGGCGTCTTCTTGCTGGTGCCCAGCTGTTTTTGCCATCATTCTGCAATGCTCATATTGAGAATCTTTTCCATTTGCTGAGATATAACTTTCTGGTACATGATTTGTGAAAGGATGTCAAAATATGCTGTGCTGCAGCTGAAAGATTCTGTAGTCTAGCTATGTTTGGAATTGGAGAAGCCAAGCAGTCAATTTGAGGGACCGAAGGGATGGATGAACAGCCCCCAATGAGTGAATCGGGAGGTCTGGAACTGGGTCCAGGATCCAAGGTTATTCCAACATACGAGTCAGAAGAAAAAGGGGAACCAAAATCTGGCAAGGTCAGTAGGGGGCTATTAAAGTGATTGGTTATCAGTGGAAAAGGTGGAAAAGCATAAAGATACTGGAGCCAATCGTGAACAAGTGCATCCCTTGGGGGCATCCCCTTGAGGGGGAATTAGGGCAAAGTAGCTGCTGCCTTTTGTGTTTGTGGGACTGGCAAAGAGATCGCAGCAAGGCTGGCACAATTTGCGGAATATCCTTTCCACTACTGCTTTCTTTAGGGACCGCTCATAACGCAATAGAACTGCCCTGCTCAGTTTGTCTGCTATGATGTTGACCTCTCCGGAATAAGCGTCGCTATTCGAAAGCACTGGGTAGAGGTTGCCCACAGCCACACACTCAGGGTCTCTTGACATAGGGGGCAAGATATGGTTCATCCTTGTTTGATGTACCAGACTACTAACATGTTATCCATCTGTATCGAAATGGTCCCTTGAGGAAGAGAGTCTTGAAAGGACTGCAACGCTAGAAGTACCACTCATCTCTAGGAGACTGATATGCAGACTGGCCTTATAATTATTCCATGTGTCTTGGGCTGTTCTTGCCTGATAATGCCCCCCCACTCGATCAGGGAAGTGTCTGTGGTCACTACACTACAGGGATTGGTAAAACAAAGGGATTGTTACCCAGTGCGATATTAGCCACCATTGGAGATCCCTTCTGCAAGAATTCACGATTATGATCAGAGACGACATTGGGGAGATCTTGAAATGACCAGTGCATGGAACGAAGTCATTGTAGTATGCACATGTGCATCTGACCCAGTGGAATTGCAATGATGGCTGCTGCCATTATACTCAGCAATTTGAAAACCATGCACTCAGGGGCTTTTTGTTTTGACAGAAGAGTTAGAACTGATAGTGACTAATATTGCATCCCTCCGATCTACACGTTCTAAAACTTGTCACCACAATAAACAGGACGTGCTGGAGGGATAGATTACTGTCCCAGAGACTTCCCAAACTATGGAACAAGCTACCCATCTATGTCAAGCAAAGTTCCTCATTAGCACTCAAGAAAAATCTTGAGCGGATGGGAAATAGGAAATACACCCTGGGGATCACTGTTGTGGCTCTGCTTGAAAGGGCCACAGGTAAATAAATTTATCCTCCGGTGGTGTAAGCCACGGAACCTTGTTGGCTAGGCTTACTTAGGCCCTTGAGCAGATAGCCTAGTACCTAACTATGAGCCTATGAAATGTCTCCATGCACCTTAGCTTTCTCATTCCACACACCCCCTTAATGCACAAAGGGGTTATTGCGTGAAGAACTGGCTAAAAACAATGTTCCCCAATCACCTTCAAACTTACAAAATTTCAAAACCACGCTAAAAAGCAAGTCAATGATAAAAATAATTACTATCTAAAGCCACAAATAAATCACAATAATCCAAGAAAATTTTGGAATACCAACAACATCCTTTAACTCGAGCTCTCCCAGTATATCAAACTCTTGTCCAAATAAATATCCCCTTGAAACCGCCACTAAACTCCTCCTATTTTATTGACACCATTAACAAACTAACCAAAAATGGTCAAAATTCC